>NW_027150305.1:0-40429 GCF_031143425.1 Pleurodeles waltl
ACTTCATAGTTGTTTATATGCATTATCACTTTCTAAGCTTAAATAAGCCCTTTAGAGTGATATGCGTGTCTACAATTGCAGAAAATTTTAATATTTGAATGTGGATGAAGTCAATGAAAACAGCGTTTGAAGGCCGCGGGGAGTGTTTTAAACACCATTTGGCGTACTTTAGCATACAAGCGAGCAAGTGATATTTGTGTTGAAAATGAATGGTTAATGAGCTAGGAAATGCTTCAGAACAGTAGAAAATGTGGTGTTATCAAATATTCCACCATTCCTATATTTCCTCGTACTTTATATGCATTATCACTTTCACATCTCAAATAAGCTTTTTAGAGTGATATTCGTGCTCCCTTATTGAAGAAAATGCTCATATTTGAATCGGGATTGAAGTCAATGAAAACAGCCTTTAAATACCGTTGGGAGTGTTTTAAACATCATTTGGCGTGCTCTAGCATACAAGCGATCAAATGATATTTGTGTTGAAAATTAATGGTTAATGAGCTAGGAAATGCTTCAGAACAGTAGAAAATGTGCTGTTATCAAATATTCCACCATTCCTATACTTCCTCGTACTTTATATGCATTATCACTTTCACAGCTCAAATAAGCCTTTTAGAGCGATATTCGTGCTCCCCTACGGCAGAAAATGCTCATATTTAAATCTGGATTGAAGTCAATGAAAACAGCGTTTAAATGCTGTGGGGAGTGTTTTAAACATCATTTGGCCTGCTTTAGCATACACATGAGAGCATGTGATATTTGTGTTGAAAACTGATTGCTAAGGAGCTAGGAAATGCTTCAGAACAGTCAAAAATGTGCAGTTATCAACTTTTCATCATTCTCATACTTCATAGTTGTTTATATGCATTATCACTTTCTAAGCTTAAAGAAAGCCCTTTAGAGCGTCATTCGTGCTCCCCTATTGCAGAAAATGCTCATATTTTAATCTGGATTGAAGTCAATGAAAACAGCGTTTAAATGCTGCGGGAGTGTTTTAAACATCATTTGGCGTACTTTAGCATACAAGCGAGCAAGTGGTATTTGTGTTGAAAATTAATGGTTAATGAGCTAGGAAATACTTCAGAACAGTAGAAAATGTGCTGTTATCAAATATTCCACCATTCCTGTACTTCCTCGTACTTATATGCATTATCACAATCACAGCTCAAATAAGCCTTTTAGCGATATTCGTGCTCCCCTATAGCAGAAAAATGCTCATCTTTCAATCTCGATTGAATTCAATGAAAACAGCGTTTAAATGCCGCGGGGAGTGTTTTAAACATCATTTGGCGTGCTTCAGCATACAAGCGAGCGTGTGATATTTGTCTTGAAAATGAATGGCTAATGAGCTAGGAAATGCTTCAGAACAGTAGAAAATGTGCTGTTATCAACTTTTCCATCATTCTCATACTTCATAGCTGTTTAAATGCATTGTCACTTTCTAAGCTTAAATAAGCCCTTTAGAGCGATATTCGAGCTCCACAATTGCAGAAAATGCTCATATTTGAATCTAGATTGAAGTCAATGAAAACAGCGTTTAAATGCCGCGGGGAGTGTTTTAAACATCATTTGGCCTGCTTTAGCATACACATGAGAGCATGTGATATTTGTGTTGAAAACTGATTGCTAGGAGCTAGAAAATGCTTCAGAACAGTAGAAAATGTGCAGTTATCAACTTTTCCATCATTCTCATACTTCATAGTTGTTTATATGCATTATCACTTTCTAAGCTTAAATAAGCCCTTTAGAGTGATATGCGTGTCTACAATTGCAGAAAATGTTAATATTTGAATGTGGATGAAGTCAATGAAAACAGCGTTTGAAGGCCGCGGGGAGTGTTTTAAACACCATTTGGCGTACTTTAGCATACAAGCGAGCAAGTGATATTTGTGTTGAAAATGAATGGTTAATGAGCTGGGAAATGCTTCAGAACAGTAGAAAATGTGCTGTTATCAAATATTCCACCATTCCTATATTTCCTCGTACTTTATATGCATTATCACTTTCACAGCTCAAATAAGCCTTTTAGAGCGTTATGCGTGCTCCCTTATTGAAGAAAATGCTCATATTTGAATCTGGATTGAAGTCAATGAAAACAGCCTTTAAATACCGTTGGGAGTGTTTTAAACATCATTTGGCGTTCTCTAGCATACAAGCGATCATGTGATATTTGTGTTGAAAATTAATGGTTAATGAGCTAGGAAATGCTTCAGAACAGTAGAAAATGTGCTGTTATCAAATATTCCACCATTCCTATACTTCCTCGTACTTTATATGCATTATCACTTTCACAGCTCAAATAAGCCTTTTAGAGCGATATTCGTGCTCCCCTACGGCAGAAAATGCTCATATTTGAATCTTGATTGAAGTCAATGAAAACAGCGTTTAAATGCCGTGGGGAGTGTTTTAAACATCATTTGGCGTGCTTCAGCATACAAGCGAGCATGTGATATTTGTCCTGAAAATTGATAGTTAATGAGCTAGGAAATGCTTCAGAACAGTAGAAAATGTGCTGTTATCAAATGTTCCACCATTCCTATACTTCGTGGTAGTTTATATGCTTTGTCACTTTCTTAGCTTAAATAAGCCCTTTAGAGCGATATACGTGCTCCAATAAGGCAGATAATGCTCATATTTGAATCTCGATTGAAGTCAATGAAAACAGCGTTTAAATGCCGCGGGGACTGTTTTAAACATCATTTGGCGTGCTTCAGAATACAATCGAACAATTGATATTTGTGTTGAAAATTAATGGTTCATGAGCTAGGAAATGCTTCAGAACAGTAGAAAATGTTCTGTTATCAACTTTTCCATCATTCTCATACTTCATAGTTGTTTATATGCATTATCACTTTCTAAGCTTAAATAAGCCCTTTAGAGCGATATCCGTGCTCCCCTATTGCAGAAAATGCTCATATTTGAATCTGGATTGAAGTCAATGAAAACAGCGTTTAAATGCAATGGGGAGTTTTTTAAACATCATTTGGCGTACTTTAGCATACAAGTGAGAAATTGATATTTGTGTTGAAAATTAATGGTTAATGAGCTGGGAAATGCTTCAGAACAGTAGAAAATGTCCTGTTATCAAATGTTCCACCATTCCTATACTTTGTGGTAGTTTATATGCTTTATCACTTTCTAAGCTCAAATAAGCCTTTTAGAGTGATATACGTGTTCCCCTAAGGCAGATAATGTTCATATTTTAATCTGGATTAAAGTCAATGAAAACAGCTTTTAAATGCCGCGGGAGTGTTTTAACATCATTTGGCGTGCTTTAGCATACAAGCGAGCAAGTGGTATTTGTGTTGAAAATTAATGGTTAATGAGCTAGGAAATGCTTCAGAACAGTAGAAAATGTGCTGTTATCAAATATTCCACCATTCCTATACTTCCTCGTACTTTATATGCATTATCACAATCACAACTCAAATAAGCCTATTAGAGCGATATTCGTGCTCCCCTATGGCAGAAAATGCTCATATTTGAATCTCGATTGAAGTCAATGAAAACAGCGTTTAAATGCCGCGGGGAGTGTGTTAAACATCATTTGGCGTGCTTCAGCATACAAGCGAGCATGTGATATTTGTCTTGAAAATTAATGGCTAACGAGCTGGGAAATGCTTCAGAACAGTTGAAAATGTGCTGTTATCAACTTTTCCATCATTCTCATACTTCATAGTTATTTATATGCAATATCAGTTTCTAAGCTTAAATAAGCCCTTTAGAGCGTCATTCGTGCTCCCCTATTGAAGAAAATGCTCATATTTGAATCTGGATTGAAGTCAATGAAAACAGCCTTTAAATACCGTTGGAGTGTTTAAAACATCATTTGGCGTGCTCTAGCATACAAGCGATCAAGTGATATTTGCGTTGAAAATTAATGGTTAATGAGCTAGGAAATGCTTCAGAATAGTAGAAAATGTGCTGTTATCAAATATTCCACCAATCCTATACTTCCTCGTACTTTATAGGCATTATCACTTTCACAGCTCAAATAAGCCTTTTAGAGCGATATTCGTGCTCACCTACGGCAGAAAATGCTCATATTTAAATCTGGATTGAAGTCAATGAAAACAGCGTTTAAATGCCGCAGGGAGTGTTTTAAGCATCATTTGGCCTGCTTTAGCATACACATGAGAGCATGTGATATTTTTGTTGAAAACTGATTGCTAAGGAGCTAGGAAATGCTTCAGAACAGAAGAAAATGCGCAGTTATCAACTTTTCATCATTCTCATACTTCATAGTTGTTTATATGCATTATCACTTTCTAAGCTTAAAGAAAGCCCTTTAGAGCGTCATTTGTGCTCCCCTATTGGAGAAAATGCTCATATTTTAATTTGGATTGAAGGCAATGAAAACAGTGTTTAAATGCTGTGGGGAGTGTTTTAAACATCATTTGGCGTACTTTAGCATACAAGCGAGCAAGTGATATGTGTGTTGAAATTTAATAGTTAATGAGCTAGGAAATTCTTCAGAACAGTAGAAAATGTGCTGTTATCAAATTTTCCACCATTCCTATACATTGTGGTAGTTTATATGCTTTAAGACTTTCTAAGCTTAAATAAGCCTTTTAGAGGGATATTCGTGCTCCCCTAAGGCAGATAATGCTCATATTTGAATCTGGATTGAAGTCAATGAAAACAGCCTTTAAATGCTGCGGGGAGTGTTTTAAACATCATTTGGCGTGCTTTAGCATACAAGCGAGCAAGTGATATTTGTGTTGAAATTTAATGGTTAATGAGCTAGGAAATGCTTCAGAACAGTATAAAATGTGCTGATATCAAATATTCCACCATTCCTATCCTTCCCTCGTATTTTATATGCATTATCACTTTTACAGCGCAAATAAGCCTTTTAGAGCGATATTCGTGCTCCCCTATGGCAGAAAATGCTCATATTTGAATCTCGATTGAAGTCAATGAAAACACCATTTAAATGCCGCAGGGAGTGTTTTAAACATCATTTGGCGTGCTTCAGCATACAAGCGAGCGTGTGATATTTGTCTTGAAAATGAATGGCTAATGAGCTAGGAAATGCTTCAGAATAGTAGAAAATGTGCTGTTATCAACTTTTCCATCATTCTCATACTTCATAGTTGTTTATATGCATTATCACTTTCTAAGCTTAAATAAGCCCTTTAGAGCGATATTCATGCTCCCCTATTGAAGAAAATGCTCATATTCGAATCTGGATTGAGGTCAATGAAAACAGCGTTTATATGACGTGGGGAGTGTTTTAAACATCATTTGGCGTTCTTTAGCATACAAGCAAGCAAGTTGTATTTTCTGTTGAAAATTAATGGTTAAAGAGCTAGGAAATGCTTCAGAACAGTAGAAAATGTACTGTTATCAAATATTCCACCATTCCTATACTTCCTCGTACTTTATATGCATTATCACCAATCACAGCTCAAATAAGCCTTTTAGAGCAATATTCGTGCTCCCCTATGGCAGAAAATGCTCATATTTGAATCTCGATGGAAGTCAATGAAAACAGCGTTTATATTGCTGCGGGGAGTGTTTTAAACATCATTTGGCTTGCTTCAGCATACAAGCGAGCGTGTGATATTTGTGTTGAAAATGAATGGCTAATGAGCTAGGAAATGCTGCAGAACAGTAGAAAATGTGCTGTTATCAACTTTTCCATCATTCTCATACTTCATAGTTGTTTATATGCAGTGTCCACTTTCTAAGCTTAAATAAGCCCTTTAGAGCGATATTCGTACTCCACTATTGCAGAAAATGCTCATATTTCAATCTGGATTGAAGTCAATGAAAACAGCGTTTAAATGCCGCAGGGAGTGTTTTAAACATCATTTGGCCTGCTTTAACATACACATGAGAGCATGTGATATTAGTGTTGAAAACTGATTGCTAAGGAGCTAGGAAATGCTTCAGAACAGTAGGAAATGTGCAGTTATCAACTTTTCCATCATTCTCATACTTCATAGTTGTTTATATGCATTATCACTTTCTCAGCTTAAATAAGCCCTTTAGAGTGATATTTGTGTCTACAATTGCAGAAAATGCTCATATTTGAATGTGGATGAAGTCAATGAAAACAACGTTTAAAGGCCGCAGGGAGTGTTTTAAACACCATTGGGCGTACTTTAGCATACAAGCGAGCAAGTGATATTTGTGTTGAAAATGAATGGTTAATGAGCTAGGAAATGCTTCAGAACAGTAGAAAATGTGGTGTTATCAAATATTCCACCATTCCTATATTTCCTCGTACTTTATATGCATTATCACTTTCACATCTCAAATAAGCTTTTTAGAGTGATATTCGTGCTCCCTTATTGAAGAAAATGCTCATATTTGAATCTTGATTGAAGTCAATGAAAACAGTGTTTGAATGCCGTGGGGAGTGTTTTAACATCATTTGGCCTGCTTTAGCATACACATGAGAGCATGTGATATTTGTGTTGAAAACTGATTGCTAAGGAGCTAGGAAATGCTTCAGAACAGTCGAAAATGTGCAGTTATCAACTTTTCATCATTCTCATACTTCATAGTTGTTTATATGCATTATCACTTTCTAAGCTTAAAGAAAGCCCGTTAGAGCGTCATTCGTGCTCCCCTATTGCAGAAAATGCTCATATTTTAATCTGGATTGAAGTCAATGAAAACAGCGTTTAAATGCTGCGGGAGTGTTTTAAACATCATTTGGCGTACTTTAGCATACAAGCGAGCAAGTGATATTTGTGTTGAAAATTAATAGTTAATGAGCTAGGAAATTCTTCAGAACAGTAGAAAATGTGCTGTTATCAAATTTTCCACCATTCCTATACTTTGTGGTAGTTTATATGCTTTATGACTTTCTAAGCTTGAATAAGCCTTTTAGAGCGATATTCGTACTCACCTAAGGCAGATAATGCTCATATTTGAATCTGGATTGAAGTCAATCAAAACAGCCTTTATATGCATTATCACAATCACAGCTCAAATAAGCCTTTTAGCGATATTCGTGCTCCCCTATGGCAGAAAATGCACATATTTGAATCTCGATTGAAGTCAATGAAAACAGCGTTTAAATGCCGCGGGGAGTGTTTTAAACATCATTTGGCGTGCTTCAGCATACAAGCGAGCGTGTGATATTTGTCTTGAAAATGAATGGCTAATGAGCTAGGAAATGCTTCAGAACAGTAGAAAATGTGCTGTTATCAACTTTTCCATCATTCTCATACTTCATAGCTGTTTATATGCATTGTCACTTTCTAAGCTTAAATAAGCCCTTTAGAGCGATATTCGAGCTCCACAATTTCAGAAAATGCTCATATTTGAATCTAGATTGAAGTCAATGAAAACAGCGTTTAAATGCAGCGGGGAGTGTTTTAAACATCATTTGGCCTGCTTTAGCATACACATGAGAGCATGTGATATTTGTGTTGAAAACTGATTGCTAGGAGCTAGAAAATGCTTCAGAACAGTAGAAAATGTGCAGTTATCAACTTTTCCATCATTCTCATACTTCATAGTTGTTTATATGCATTATCACTTTCTAAGCTTAAATAAGCCCTTTAGAGTGATATGCGTGTCTACAATTGCAGAAAATGTTAATATTTGAATGTGGATGAAGTCAATGAAAACAGCGTTTGAAGGCCGCGGGGAGTGTTTTAAACACCATTTGGCGTACTTTAGCATACAAGCGAGCAAGTGATATTTGTGTTGAAAATGAATGGTTAATGAGCTAGGAAATGCTTCAGAACAGTAGAAAATGTGCTGTTATCAAATATTCCACCATTCCTATACTTCCTCGTACTTTATATGCATTATCACAATCACAGCTCAAATAAGCCTATTAGAGCGATTTTCGTGCTCCCCTATGGCAGAAAATGCTCATATTTGAATCTCGATTGAAGTCAATGAAAACAGCGTTTAAATGCCGTGGGGAGTGTTTTAAACATCATTTGGCGTGCTTCAGCATACAAGCGAGCATGTGATATTTGTCCTGAAAATTGATAGTTAATGAGCTAGGAAATGCTTCAGAACAGTAGAAAATGTGCTGTTATCAAATGTTCCACCATTCCTATACTTCGTGGTAGTTTATATGCTTTGTCACTTTCTGAGCTTAAATAAGCCCTTTAGAGCGATATACGTGCTCCAATAAGGCAGATAATGCTCATATTTGAATCTCGATTGAAGTCAATGAAAACAGCGTTTAAATGCCGCGGGGACTGTTTTAAACATCATTTGGCGTGCTTCAGAATACAAGCGAGCAATTGATATTTGTGTTGAAAATTAATGGTTAATGAGCTAGGAAATGCTTCAGAACAGTAGAAAATGTTCTGTTATCAACTTTTCCATCATTCTCATACTTCATAGTTGTTTATATGCATTATCACTTTCTAAGCTTAAATAAGCCCTTTAGAGCGATATCCGTGCTCCCCTATTGCAGAAAATGCTCATATTTGAATCTGGATTGAAGTCAATGAAAACAGCGTTTAAATGCAATGGGGAGTGTTTTAAACATCATTTGGCGTACTTTAGCATACAAGTGAGAAATTGATATTTGTGTTGAAAATTAATGGTTAATGAGCTGGGAAATGCTTCAGAACAGTAGAAAATGTCCAGTTATCAAATGTTCCACCATTCCTATACTTTGTGGTAGTTTATATGCTTTATCACTTTCTAAGCTCAAATAAGCCTTTTAGAGTGATATACGTGTTCCCCTAAGGCAGATAATGTTCATATTTTAATCTGGATTAAAGTCAATGAAAACAGCTTTTAAATGCCGCGGGGAGTGTTTTAACATCATTTGGCGTGCTTTAGCATACAAGCGAGCAAGTGGTATTTGTGTTGAAAATTAATGGTTAATGAGCTAGGAAATGCTTCAGAACAGTAGAAAATGTGCTGTTATCAAATATTCCACCATTCCTATACTTCCTCGTACTTTATATGCATTATCACAATCACAGCTCAAATAAGCCTATTAGAGCGATATTCGTGCTCCCCTATGGCAGAAAATGCTCATATTTGAATCTCGATTGAAGTCAATGAAAACAGCGTTTAATTGCCGCGGGGAGTGTTTTAAACATCATTTGGCGTGCTTCAGCATACAAGCGAGCATGTGATATTTGTCTTGAAAATTAATAGCTAACGAGCTGGGAAATGCTTCAGAACAGTTGAAAATGTGCTGTTATCAACTTTTCCATCATTCTCATACTTCATAGTTATTTATATGCAATATCACTTTCTAAGCTTAAATAAGCCCTTTAGAGCGTCATTCGTGCTCCCCTATTGAAGAAAATGCTCATATTTGAATCTGGATTGAAGTCAATGAAAACAGCCTTTAAATACCGTTGGGAGTGTTTAAAACATCATTTGGCGTGCTCTAGCATACAAGCGATCAAGTGATATTTCAAATCAAATCAAATCATTAACATTTATAAAGCGCGCTACTCACCCGTGCGGGTCTCAAGGCGCTAGGGGGGAAAAAAGGGGGGGTTATCGCTGCTCGAACAGCCAAGTCTTTAGGAGTCTCCGGAAAGCGGAGTGGTCCTGGGTGGTCCTGAGGCTGGTGGGGAGGGAGTTCCAGGTCTTGGCCGCCAGGAAGGAGAAAGATCTCCCACCCGCCGTGGAGCGGCGGGTGCGAGGGACGGCAGCAAGTGCGAGGCCAGCGGAGCGGAGGGGGCGGGTGGGGACGTAGAAGCTGAGGCGTCTGTTGAGGTATTCCGGTCCCTTGTTGTGGAGGGCTTTGTGTGCGTGGGTGAGAAGACGGAAGGTGATCCTTTTGCTGACTGGGAGCCAATGCAGGTGTCTCAGGTGTGCGGAGATGTGGCTGTTGCGGGGTACGTCGAGGATGAGGCGGGCCGAGGCGTTTTGGATGCGTTGCAGGTGGTTTTGGAGTTTGGCGGTGGTCCCGGCGTAGAGGGTGTTGCCGTAGTCCAGGCGACTCGTGACAAGGGCGTGGGTCACGGTTTTTCTGGTGTTGGCGGGGATCCAGCGGAAGATCTTGCGGAGCATGCGGAGAGTGAGGAAGCAGGTGGAGGACACGGCGTTGACTTGCTTGGTCATGGTGAGAAGAGGGTCCAAGATGAAGCCGAGGTTGCGGGCGTGGTGTGCGGGGGTCGGTGCGGTGCCGAGGGCCGTGGGCCACCAGGAGTCGTCCCAGGCGGACGGGGTGTTGCCGAGGATGAGGACTTCAGTTTTTTCAGAGTTCAGCTTTAGGTGGCTGAACCTCATCCAATCTGCGACGTCCTTCATACCCTCTTGTAGGTTGGTCTTGGCGCTGGCGGGGTCCTTGGTGAGGGAGAGTACAAGTTGGGTGTCGTCGGCGTAGGAGGTGATGATGATGTCGTGCTTGCGTACGATGTCGGCGAGGGGGCTCATGTAGACATTGAAGAGTGTCGGGCTGAGCGATGAGCCTTGAGGTACGCCGCAGATGATCTTGGTGGGTTCTGAGCGAAACGGAGGGAGGTAAACTCTTTGGGAGCGGTTAGCGAGGAAGGAGGCGATCCAGTCCAGGGCCTGGCCTTGGATCCCGGTGGAGCGTAGGCGGGTGATTAGGGTGCGGTGACAGACGGTGTCAAAGGCAGCCGAGAGGTCGAGGAGAATGAGGGCGACTGTTTCACCGTTGTCCATCAGGGTTCTGATGTCGTCTGTGACTGAGATGAGGGCGGTTTCCGTGCTGTGGTTGGTTCGGAATCCGGTTTGTGAAGGGTCGAGCAGGTTGTTGTCTTCCAGGAAGGTGGTCAGCTGTTTGTTGACGGTCTTTTCTATTACCTTGGCTGGGAAAGGTAGAAGAGAGATGGGGCGGAAGTTTTTCAGGTCGCTTGGGTCAGCCGTAGGTTTCTTTAGTAGGGCGTTGACTTCAGCGTGCTTCCAGCATTCGGGGAAGGTAGCAGAAGAAAAAGAAGAGTTGATGACGGTCTGGAGGTGCGGGGCGATGATGTCGTCGGCTTTGTTAAAGATGAAGTGCGGGCAGGGGTCCGAAGGGGCGCCGGAGTGGATAGAGTTCATGATGGATTTGGTTTCTTCCGTGTTGATGTGGGTCCAGTTGTTGAGGGTGATGTCCGGGGAAGCGGGTTCAGTGGTGTATGGTTGGGTCTGGTGTCCGAAGCTGTCGTGGAGGTCGCTGATCTTGCGATGGAAGAAAGTGGCGAGGGATTCGCACAAATCCTGTGAGGGCGTGACGGCGTTGGCGCTGGCGCTGGGGTTGGAGAACTCTTTGACGATGCTGAAGAGTTCTCTGCTGTTGTGGCTGTTTTTGTCTAGTCTGTCGGTGAAAAAGTTCCTTTTGGCAGTGCGGATCAGGTGGTGGTGTTCGCGTGTAGCGTTCTTGAGGGCGGTCATGTTGTCCGGGGTGTGGTCCTTGCGCCAGGCCTTCTCAAGGGCACGACAAGTTTTCTTTGATTCTTTGAGGGTGTCAGAGAACCAGAGAGGTTTTTTGGTGTTGGTCTGTCGATGCGTGCGTTTGAGGGGAGCAAGGTTGTCAGCGCAGTTGGAGATCCAGTTTGTGAGGTTGAGAGCTGCGTCGTTGGGGTCGGTGGTGAGGGTGGGTTGGTTGGCGGCGAGAGCGGAGAAGAGTTGCTCTTCAGGGATCTTGTTCCACTGTCGACGAGGGGTGGGTTGAGTGCGGAGGTGGGAGGTCTCGCGTCGGAATGTGAAGTGGACGCAGCTGTGGTCGGTCCAGTGTAGGGCAGAGGTGTGGCTGAACAAGACGTGTTTGCTGGCGGAGAAGATAGGGTCGAGCGTGTGTCCGGCGATGTGGGTGGCGGTGTTCACCAGTTGTTTGAGGCCGAGGTTGGCGAGGTTGTTGAGCAGGGTGGTGGTGTTGGGGTCGTTGTTTTGTTCCAGATGGAAGTTGAGGTCGCCTAGGAGGATGTAGTCCGGTGAGGCGAGGGCGTGCGGGGAGATGAAGTCGGCGATGGCGTCGCTGAAAGAGGCGCGAGGTCCGGGAGGACGGTAGACGAGGGATCCTCTGAGGGTGGTCCTTGGGTCGGTGCGAATCTGAAAATGCAGGTGTTCAGCGGCGGGGGGGGGGTCTTCGGTGGAGGTGGTGACGCTGATGGAGTCTTTGAAGATGATGGCGACACCTCCTCCTACTTGGTTGGTGCGGTCTTTTCTGGAGATCTTGTAGCCTTCGGGGATGGCGGGTAGCGATGTCTGGAGCAGAGGAGGCGTTCATCCATGTCTCCGTGATGAAGGCGACGTCCGGGGCTGTGGAGTCCAGGAGGTCCCAAAGTTCAACGGCGTGCTTGTGGACGGAACGAGCGTTGATCAGGATGCACTTGAGGTGGTTGATGGCGCGTGGGCTTGTGGTCGTGGTAGTTGCGTGGTGGAAGATGCGTTTGCAGGAGTTGCAGGCGAAGGGTCCATGGGTGCGTTTGGGGTGAGCTAGGAAGCAGGTTTTGGAGCGCCCTGGGTTGAGGGCGTGGAGGGTGGTGGGGTCGTAGCGGATCAGCGGGGCTTGGGGGAGCTGGGGACCAGGGGTCGTGGCGCTGGGCGCGGGCCAGGCGCGGACGGGCGCAGACGGGCTTGCCCCTGGCGCGCCTCCGGCGCGCCAGCGGCGTGCCCGCTGCGCGCGCCCGCTGCGCAGTCGCGCAGCGGCCGCCATAAGAGGTAGGAGGGGGGGGAGGGGTCAGCTGGGGGCGAATGGGAGCTGGGGGGCGGGGGCGTGCAGGAGGTCGCGGCGGGAAAGCGCGAGGGAGGGGGGGGACAGGTAGAGTGAGAGGAGCTGGGGGAGGGGGTTTAGGGTGGAGGAGGGTGAGTGTTAGGAGGTTTGGAGATTAGGGAGAGAGATAGGAGTAGGGTTGTGAAGATAGGGGAGGGGGGGTTGTAGAGGTGGGTGAGGGAGAGAGGTAGAGTGAGAGGATAGGGAGATAGGTAGTAGAGGGGGTGGCGGGAGGGGGGGAGAGATAGAGAAATAGATAGAGAAAATAGATAGAGAAGTCGATAGATAGGGAAATAGATAGATAGACAGGTAGGTAGGAGGAGGTGGAGAGTGGGGGAGTTAGATAGTGAGATAGGGAGCTAGAGAGATAGGAAGATAGGAGGAGTGAGGGAGGTAGATAGCGAACGGGTTAGCTAGGGGTGAGAGAGGGGGAGGCGAGTGAGGGAGGGGGATGAGGAAGGAGCAGGAGGGCAGGCTCGGGGGAAGAAGACGGAGGAGGTAGAAGAGCCGAAGACAGGAGAACAGAAGACAGAAGAACAGAAGACCGGAAGAGCAGAAGACCGGAAGACCAGAAGACCGGAAGACCAGAAGACCAGAAGACCAGAAGACCAGAAGACCAGAAGACCAGAAGACCAGAGAAGAACAGAGAAGAACAGAGAAGAACAGAGAAGAAGAACACAGAAGCACCGAGAAGAACAGAGAAGAAGAACACAGAAGACCGGAAGAACACAGAAGAACAGAAGGGAAGAACAGAAGAACAGAAGAGAAGAACAGAAGAACACAGAAGAAGATTGCAGAGGGGGAGCGAGGAGGAAGAGACAGAGAGGAGGAAAAGAAGCAGGAGCAGGAGAGAAGGTGAGTGGCGCGGGGCAGGGCGAGGGGCTGGGAGGAGGGGGGTACTTACAGTTAGGTGGGTCTCAGGAACACAGGAACTCGGGAACTTGGAGGAGCTGCAGCGGCAGGGGGAGCGACCTACCCTTGGGTCAAGGGTCGCTACCACTGTCGCGCAGCGGCCGCCATAAGAGGTAGGAGGGGGGGAGGGGTCAGCTGGGGGCGAATGGGAGCTGGGGGGCGGGGGTGTGCAGGAGGTCGCGGCGGGAAAGCGCGAGGGAGGGGGGGGACAGGTAGAGTGAGAGGAGCTGGGGGAGGGGGTTTAGGGTGGAGGAGGGTGAGTGTTAGGAGGTTTGGAGATTAGGGAGAGAGATAGGAGTAGGGTTGTGAAGATAGGGGAGGGGGTGTTGTAGAGGTGGGTGAGGGAGAGAGGTAGAGTGAGAGGATAGGGAGATAGGTAGTAGAGGGGGTGGCGGGAGGGGGGGAGAGATAGAGAAATAGATAGAGAAAATAGATAGAGAAGTCGATAGATAGGGAAATAGATAGATAGACAGATAGGTAGGTAGGAGGAGGTGGAGAGTGGGGGAGTTAGATAGTGAGATAGGGAGCTAGAGAGATAGGAAGATAGGAGGAGTGAGGGAGGTAGATAGCGAACGGGTTAGCTAGGGGTGAGAGAGGGGGAGGCGAGTGAGGGAGGGGGATGAGGAAGGAGCAGGAGGGCAGGCTCGGGGGAAGAAGACGGAGGAGGTAGAAGAGCCGAAGACAGGAGAACAGAAGACCGAAGAACAGAAGACCGGAAGAGCAGAAGACCGGAAGACCAGAAGACCAGAAGACCAGAAGACCAGAGAAGAACAGAGAAGAACAGAGAAGAACAGAGAAGAAGAACACAGAAGCACCGAGAAGAACAGAGAAGAAGAACACAGAAGACCGGAAGAACACAGAAGAACAGAAGGGAAGAACAGAAGAACAGAAGAGAAGAACAGAAGAACACAGAAGAAGATTGCAGAGGGGGAGCGAGGAGGAAGAGACAGAGAGGAGGAAAAGAAGCAGGAGCAGGAGAGAAGGTGAGTGGCGCGGGGCAGGGCGAGGGGCTGGGAGGAGGGGGGTACTTACAGTTAGGTGGGTCTCAGGAACACAGGAACTCGGGAACTTGGAGGAGCTGCAGCGGCAGGGGGAGCGACCTACCCTTGGGTCAAGGGTCGCTACCACTGTCGCGCAGCGGCCGCCATAAGAGGTAGGAGGGGGGGGAGGGGTCAGCTGGGGGCGAATGGGAGCTGGGGGGCGGGGGCGTGCAGGAGGTCGCGGCGGGAAAGCGCGAGGGAGGGGGGGGACAGGTAGAGTGAGAGGAGCTGGGGGAGGGGGTTTAGGGTGGAGGAGGGTGAGTGTTAGGAGGTTTGGAGATTAGGGAGAGAGATAGGAGTAGGGTTGTGAAGATAGGGGAGGGGGTGTTGTAGAGGTGGGTGAGGGAGAGAGGTAGAGTGAGAGGATAGGGAGATAGGTAGTAGAGGGGGTGGCGGGAGGGGGGGAGAGATAGAGAAATAGATAGAGAAAATAGATAGAGAAGTCGATAGATAGGGAAATAGATAGATAGACAGATAGGTAGGTAGGAGGAGGTGGAGAGTGGGGGAGTTAGATAGTGAGATAGGGAGCTAGAGAGATAGGAAGATAGGAGGAGTGAGGGAGGTAGATAGCGAACGGGTTAGCTAGGGGTGAGAGAGGGGGAGGCGAGTGAGGGAGGGGGATGAGGAAGGAGCAGGAGGGCAGGCTCGGGGGAAGAAGACGGAGGAGGTAGAAGAGCCGAAGACAGGAGAACAGAAGACAGAAGAACAGAAGACCGGAAGACCAGAAGACCGGAAGACCAGAAGACCAGAAGACCAGAAGACCAGAAGACCAGAGAAGAACAGAGAAGAACAGAGAAGAACAGAGAAGAAGAACACAGAAGCACCGAGAAGAACAGAGAAGAAGAACACAGAAGACCGGAAGAACACAGAAGAACAGAAGGGAAGAACAGAAGAACAGAAGAGAAGAACAGAAGAACACAGAAGAAGATTGCAGAGGGGGAGCGAGGAGGAAGAGACAGAGAGGAGGAAAAGAAGCAGGAGCAGGAGAGAAGGTGAGTGGCGCGGGGCAGGGCGAGGGGCTGGGAGGAGGGGGGTACTTACAGTTAGGTGGGTCTCAGGAACACAGGAACTCGGGAACTTGGAGGAGCTGCAGCGGCAGGGGGAGCGACCTACCCTTGGGTCAAGGGTCGCTACCACTGTCGCGCAGCGGCCGCCATAAGAGGTAGGAGGGGGGGGAGGGGTCAGCTGGGGGCGAATGGGAGCTGGGGGGCGGGGGCGTGCAGGAGGTCGCGGCGGGAAAGCGCGAGGGAGGGGGGGGACAGGTAGAGTGAGAGGAGCTGGGGGAGGGGGTTTAGGGTGGAGGAGGGTGAGTGTTAGGAGGTTTGGAGATTAGGGAGAGAGATAGGAGTAGGGTTGTGAAGATAGGGGAGGGGGGGTTGTAGAGGTGGGTGAGGGAGAGAGGTAGAGTGAGAGGATAGGGAGATAGGTAGTAGAGGGGGTGGCGGGAGGGGGGGAGAGATAGAGAAATAGATAGAGAAAATAGATAGAGAAGTCGATAGATAGGGAAATAGATAGATAGACAGATAGGTAGGTAGGAGGAGGTGGAGAGTTGGGGAGTTAGATAGTGAGATAGGGAGCTAGAGAGATAGGAAGATAGGAGGAGTGAGGGAGGTAGATAGCGAACGGGTTAGCTAGGGGTGAGAGAGGGGGAGGCGAGTGAGGGAGGGGGATGAGGAAGGAGCAGGAGGGCAGGCTCGGGGGAAGAAGACGGAGGAGGTAGAAGAGCCGAAGACAGGAGAACAGAAGACAGAAGAGCAGAAGACCGGAAGAGCAGAAGACCGGAAGACCAGAAGACCAGAAGACCAGAAGACCAGAAGACCAGAGAAGAACAGAGAAGAACAGAGAAGAACAGAGAAGAACAGAGAAGAACAGAGAAGAACAGAGAAGAACAGAGAAGAAGAACACAGAAGCACCGAGAAGAACAGAGAAGAAGAACACAGAAGACCGGAAGAACACAGAAGAACAGAAGGGAAGAACAGAAGAACAGAAGAGAAGAACAGAAGAACACAGAAGAAGATTGCAGAGGGGGAGCGAGGAGGAAGAGACAGAGAGGAGGAAAAGAAGCAGGAGCAGGAGAGAAGGTGAGTGGCGCGGGGCAGGGCGAGGGGCTGGGAGGAGGGGGGTACTTACAGTTAGGTGGGTCTCAGGAACACAGGAACTCGGGAACTTGGAGGAGCTGCAGCGGCAGGGGGAGCGACCTACCCTTGGGTCAAGGGTCGCTACCACTGTCGCGCAGCGGCCGCCATAAGAGGTAGGAGGGGGGGGGAGGGGTCAGCTGGGGGCGAATGGGAGCTGGGGGGCGGGGGCGTGCAGGAGGTCGCGGCGGGAAAGCGCGAGGGAGGGGGGGGACAGGTAGAGTGAGAGGAGCTGGGGGAGGGGGTTTAGGGTGGAGGAGGGTGAGTGTTAGGAGGTTTGGAGATTAGGGAGAGAGATAGGAGTAGGGTTGTGAAGATAGGGGAGGGGGTGTTGTAGAGGTGGGTGAGGGAGAGAGGTAGAGTGAGAGGATAGGGAGATAGGTAGTAGAGGGGGTGGCGGGAGGGGGGGAGAGATAGAGAAATAGATAGAGAAAATAGATAGAGAAGTCGATAGATAGGGAAATAGATAGATAGACAGATAGGTAGGTAGGAGGAGGTGGAGAGTGGGGGAGTTAGATAGTGAGATAGGGAGCTAGAGAGATAGGAAGATAGGAGGAGTGAGGGAGGTAGATAGCGAACGGGTTAGCTAGGGGTGAGAGAGGGGGAGGCGAGTGAGGGAGGGGGATGAGGAAGGAGCAGGAGGGCAGGCTCGGGGGAAGAAGACGGAGGAGGTAGAAGAGCCGAAGACAGGAGAACAGAAGACAGAAGAACAGAAGACCGGAAGAGCAGAAGACCGGAAGACCAGAAGACCAGAAGACCAGAAGAACAGAGAAGAACAGAAAAAAACAGAGAAGAACAGAGAAGAAGAACACAGAAGCACCGAGAAGAACAGAGAAGAAGAACACAGAAGACCGGAAGAACACAGAAGAACAGAAGGGAAGAACAGAAGAACAGAAGAGAAGAACAGAAGAACACAGAAGAAGATTGCAGAGGGGGAGCGAGGAGGAAGAGACAGAGAGGAGGAAAAGAAGCAGGAGCAGGAGAGAAGGTGAGTGGCGCGGGGCAGGGCGAGGGGCTGGGAGGAGGGGGGTACTTACAGTTAGGTGGGTCTCAGGAACACAGGAACTCGGGAACTTGGAGGAGCTGCAGCGGCAGGGGGAGCGACCTACCCTTGGGTCAAGGGTCGCTACCACTGTCGCGCAGCGGCCGCCATAAGAGGTAGGAGGGGGGGGAGGGGTCAGCTGGGGGCGAATGGGAGCTGGGGGGCGGGGGCGTGCAGGAGGTCGCGGCGGGAAAGCGCGAGGGAGGGGGGGGACAGGTAGAGTGAGAGGAGCTGGGGGAGGGGGTTTAGGGTGGAGGAGGGTGAGTGTTAGGAGGTTTGGAGATTAGGGAGAGAGATAGGAGTAGGGTTGTGAAGATAGGGGAGGGGGGGTTGTAGAGGTGGGTGAGGGAGAGAGGTAGAGTGAGAGGATAGGGAGATAGGTAGTAGAGGGGGTGGCGGGAGGGGGGGAGAGATAGAGAAATAGATAGAGAAAATAGATAGAGAAGTCGATAGATAGGGAAATAGATAGATAGACAGGTAGGTAGGAGGAGGTGGAGAGTGGGGGAGTTAGATAGTGAGTTAGGGAGCTAGAGAGATAGGAAGATAGGAGGAGTGAGGGAGGTAGATAGCGAACGGGTTAGCTAGGGGTGAGAGAGGGGGAGGCGAGTGAGGGAGGGGGATGAGGAAGGAGCAGGAGGGCAGGCTCGGGGGAAGAAGACGGAGGAGGTAGAAGAGCCGAACACAGGAGAACAGAAGACAGAAGAACAGAAGACAGAAGAACAGAAGACCGGAAGAGCAGAAGACCGGAAGACCAGAAGACCGGAAGACCAGAAGACCAGAAGACCAGAAGACCAGAAGACCAGAAGAACAGAGAAGAACAGAGAAGAACAGAGAAGAAGAACACAGAAGCACCGAGAAGAACAGAGAACAATATTTGTGTTGAAAATTAATGGTTAATGAGCTAGGAAATTCTTCAGAACAGTAGAAAATGTGCTGTTATCAAATTTTCCACCATTCCTATACCTTGTGGTAGTTTATATGCTTTAAGACTTTCTAAGCTTAAATAAGCCTTTTAGAGCGATATTCGTGCTCCCCTAAGGCAGATAATGCTCATATTTGAATCTGGATTGAAGTCAATGAAAACAGCCTTTAAATGCTGCGGGGAGTGTTTTAAACATCATTTGGCGTGCTTTAGCATACAAGCGAGCAAGTGATATTTGTGTTGAAAATTAGTGGTTAATGAGCCTAGGAAATGCTTCAGAATAGTAGAAAATGTGCTGTTATCAAATATTCCACCAATCCTATACTTCCTCGTACTTTATAGGCATTATCACTTTCACAGCTCAAATAAGCCTTTTAGAGCGATATTCGTGCTCACCTACGGCAGAAAATGCTCATATTTAAATCTGGATTGAAGTCAATGAAAACAGCGTTTAAATGCCGCGGGGAGTGTTTTAAGCATCATTTGGCCTGCTTTAGCATACACATGAGAGCATGTGATATTTGTGTTGAAAACTGATTGCTAAGGAGCTAGGAAATGCTTCAGAACAGAAGAAAATGCGCAGTTATCAACTTTTCATCATTCTCATACTTCATAGTTGTTTATATGCATTATCACTTTCTGAGCTTAAAGAAAGCCCTTTAGAGCGTCATTTGTGCTCCCCTATTGGAGAAAATGCTCATATTTTAATTTGGATTGAAGTCAATGAAAACAGCGTTTAAATGCTGTGGGGAGTGTTTTAAACATCATTTGGCGTACTTTAGCATACAAGCGAGCAAGTGATATGTGTGTTGAAAATTAATAGTTAATGAGCTAGGAAATTCTTCAGAACAGTAGAAAATGTGCTGTTATCAAATTTTCCACCATTCCTATACCTTGTGGTAGTTTATATGCTTTAAGACTTTCTAAGCTTAAATAAGCCTTTTAGAGCGATATTCGTGCTCCCCTAAGGCAGATAATGCTCATATTTGAATCTGGATTGAAGTCAATGAAACAGCCTTTAAATGCCGCAGGGAGTGTTTTAAACATCATTTGGCGTGCTTCAGCATACAAGCGAGCGTGTGATATTTATCTTGAAAATGAATGGCTAATGAGCTAGGAAATGCTTCAGAACAGTAGAAAATGTGCTGTTATCAACTTTTCCATCATTCTCATACTTCATAGTTGTTTATATGCATTATCACTTTCTAAGCTTAAATAAGCCCTTTAGAGCGATATTCGTGCTCCCCTATTGAAGAAAATGCTCATATTCGAATCTGGATTGAAGTCAATGAAAACAGCGTTTAAATGACGTGGGGAGTGTTTTAAACATCATTTGGCGTTCTTTAGCATACAAGCAAGCAAGTTGTATTTGTGTTGAAAATTAATGGTTAAAGAGCTAGGAAATGCTTCAGAACAGTAGAAAATGTACTGTTATCAAATATTCCACCATTCCTATACTTCCTCGTACTTTATATGCATTATCACCAATCACAGCTCAAATAAGCCTTTTAGAGCAATATTCGTGCTCCCCTATGGCAGAAAATGCTCATATTTGAATCTCGATGGAAGTCAATGAAAACAGCGTTTATATGCTGTGGGGAGTGTTTTAAACATCATTTGGCTTGCTTCAGCATACAAGCGAGCGTGTGATATTTGTGTTGAAAATTAATGGCTAATGAGCTAGGAAATGCTGCAGAACAGTAGAAAATGTGTTGTTATCAACTTTTCCATCATTCTCATACTTCATAGTTTTTTATATGCATTATCACTTTGTAAGCTTAAATAAGCCCTTTAGAGCGATATTCGAGCTCCACAATTGCAGAAAATGCTCATATTTGAATCTGGATTGAAGTCAATGAAAACAGCGTTTAAAGGCCGCGGGGAGTGTTTTAAACTCCATTTGGCGTACTTTAGCATACAAGCGAGCAAGAGATATTTGTGTTGAAAATTAATGGTTAATGAGCTAGGAAATGCTTCAGAACAGTAGAAAATGTGCTGTTATCAAATATTCCACCATTCCTCTATTTCCTCGTACTTTATATTCATTATCACTTTCACAGCTCAAATAAGCTTTTTAGAGCGATAATCGTGCTCCCTTATTGAAGAAAAAGCTCATATTTGATTCTGGATTAAAGTCAATGAAAACAGCGTTTAAATGCCGCGGGGAGTGTTTTAAACATCATTTGGCCTGCTTTAACAAACACATGAGAGCATGTGATATTTGTGTTGAAAATTGATTGCTTATGAGCCAGGAAATGCTTCAGAACAGTAGAAAATGTGCTGTTATCAACTTTTCCATCATTCTCATACTTCATAGTTGTTTATATGCATTATCACTTTCTAAGCTTAAATAAGCCCTTTAGAGCGATATCCGTGCTCCCCTATTGCAGAAAATGCTCATATTTGAATCTGGATTGAAGTCAATGAAAACAGCGTTTAAATGCAATGGGGAGTGTTTTAAACATCATTTGGCGTACTTTAGCATACAAGTGAGAAATTGATATTTGTGTTGAAAATTAATGGTTAATGAGCTGGGAAATGCTTCAGAACAGTAGAAAATGTCCTGTTATCAAATGTTCCACCATTCCTATACTTTGTGGTAGTTTATATGCTTTATCACTTTCTAAGCTCAAATAAGCCTTTTAGAGTGATATACGTGTTCCCCTAAGGCAGATAATGTTCATATTTTAATCTGGATTAAAGTCAATGAAAACAGCTTTTAAATGCCGCGGGGAGTGTTTTAACATCATTTGGCGTGCTTTAGCATACAAGCGAGCAAGTGGTATTTGTGTTGAAAATTAATGGTTAATGAGCTAGGAAATGCTTCAGAACAGTAGAAAATGTGCTGTTATCAAATATTCCACCATTCCTATACTTCCTCGTACTTTATATGCATTATCACAATCACAGCTCAAATAAGCCTTTTAGAGCGATATTCGTGCTCCCCTATGGCAGAAAATGCTCATATTTGAATCTCGATTGAAGTCAATGAAAACAGCGTTTAAATGCCGCGGGGAGTGTTTTAAACATCATTTGGCGTGCTTCAGCATAGAAGCGAGCATGTGATATTTGTCTTGAAAATTAATGGCTAACGAGCTGGGAAATGCTTCAGAACAGTTGAAAATGTGCTGTCATCAACTTTTCCATCATTCTCATACTTCATAGTTATTTATATGCAATATCACTTTATAAGCTTAAATAAGCCCTTTAGAGCGTCATTCGTGCTCCCCTATTGAAGAAAATGCTCATATTTGAATCTGGATTGAAGTCAATGAAAACAGCCTTTAAATACCGTTGGGAGTGTTTAAAACATCATTTGGCGTGCTCTAGCATACAAGCGATCAAGTGATATTTGTGTTGAAAATTAATGGTTAACGAGCTGGGAAATGCTTCAGAACAGTTGAAAATGTGCTGTTATCAACTTTTCCATCATTCTCATACTTCATAGTTATTTATATGCAATATCACTTTCTAAGCTTAAATAAGCCTTTTAGAGCGATATTCGTGCTCACCTACGGCAGAAAATGCTCATATTTAAATCTGGATTGAAGTCAATGAAAACAGCGTTTAAATGCCGCGGGGAGTGTTTTAAGCATCATTTGGCCTGCTTTAGCATACACATGAGAGCATGTGATATTTGTGTTGAAAACTGATTGCTAAGGAGCTAGGAAATGCTTCAGAACAGAAGAAATTGCGCAGTTATCAACTTTTCATCATTCTCATACTTCATAGTTGTTTATATGCATTATCACTTTCTAAGCTTAAAGAAAGCCCTTTAGAGCGTCATTTGTGCTCCCCTATTGGAGAAAATGCTCATATTTTAATTTGGATTGAAGTCAATGAAAACAGCGTTTAAATGCTGTGGGGAGTGTTTTAAACATCATTTGGCGTACTTTAGCATACAAGCGAGCAAGTGATATGTGTGTTGAAAATTAATAGTTAATGAGCTAGGAAATTCTTCAGAACAGTAGAAAATGTGCTGTTATCAAATTTTCCACCATTCCTATACCTTGTGGTAGTTTATATGCTTTAAGACTTTCTAAGCTTAAATAAGCCTTTTAGAGCGATATTCGTGCTCCCCTAAGGCAGATAATGCTCATATTTGAATCTGGATTGAAGTCAATGAAAACAGCCTTTAAATGCTGCGGGGAGTGTTTTAAACATCATTTGGTGTGCTTTAGCATACAAGCGAGCAAGTGATATTTGTGTTGAAAATTAATGGTTAATGAGCTAGGAAATGCTTCAGAACAGTATAAAATGTGCTGATATCAAATATTCCACCATTCCTATCCTTCCTCGTATTTTATATGCATTATCACTTTTACAGCGCAAATAAGCCTTTTAGAGCGATATTCGTGCTCCCCTATGGCAGAAAATGCTCATATTTGAATCTCGATTGAAGTCAATGAAAACACCATTTAAATGCCGCAGGGAGTGTTTTAAACATCATTTGGCGTGCTTCAGCATACAAGCGAGCGTGTGATATTTGTCTTGAAAATGAATGGCTAATGAGCTAGGAAATGCTTCAGAACAGTAGAAAATGTGCTGTTATCAACTTTTCCATCATTCTCATACTTCATAGTTGTTTATATGCATTATCACTTTCTAAGCTTAAATAAGCCCTTTAGAGCGATATTCGTGCTCCCCTATTGAAGAAAATGCTCATATTCGAATCTGGATTGAAGTCAATGAAAACAGCGTTTAAATGACGTGGGGAGTGTTTTAAACATCATTTGGCGTTCTTTAGCATACAAGCAAGCAAGTTGTATTTGTGTTGAAAATTAATGGTTAAAGAGCTAGGAAATGCTTCAGAACAGTAGAAAATGTGCTGTTATCAACTTTTCCATCATTCTCATACTTCATAGTTTTTTATATGCATTATCACTTTGTAAGCTTAAATAAGCCCTTTAGAGCGATATTCGAGCTCCACAATTGCAGAAAATGCTCATATTTGAATCTGGATTGAAGTCAATGAAAACAGCGTTTAAAGGCCGCGGGGAGTGTTTTAAACACCATTTGGCGTACTTTAGCATACAAGCGAGCAAGAGATATTTGTGTTGAAAATTAATGGTTAATGAGCTAGGAAATGCTTCAGAACAGTAGAAAATGTGCTGTTATCAAATGTTCCACCATTCCTCTATTTCCTCGTACTTTATATTCATTATCACTTTCACAGCTCAAATAAGCTTTTTAGAGCGATAATCGTGCTCCCTTATTGAAGAAAATGCTCATATTTGATTCTGGATTAAAGTCAATGAAAACAGCGTTTAAATGCCGCGGGGAGTGTTTTAAACATCATTTGGCCTGCTTTAGCAAACACATGAGAGCATGTGATATTTGTGTTGAAAATTGATTGCTTATGAGCTAGGAAATGCTTCAGAACAGTAGAAAATGTGCTGTTATCAACTTTTCCATCATTCTCATACTTCATAGTTGTTTATATGCAGTGTCACTTTCTAAGCTTAAATAAGCCCTTTAGAGCGATCTTCGTACTCCACTATTGCAGAAAATGCTCATATTTCAATCTGTATTGAAGTCAAAGAAAACAGCGTTTAAATGCCGCAGGGAGTGTTTTAAACATCATTTGGCCTGCTTTAGCATACACATGAGAGTATTTGATATTTGTGTTGAAAGCTGATTGCTAAGGAGCTAGGAAATGCTTCAGAACAGTAGAAAATGTGCAGTTATCAACTTTTCCATCATTCTCATACTTCATAGTTGTTTATATGCACTATCACTTTCTAAGCTTAAATAAGCCCTTTAGAGTGATATTCGTGTCTACAATTGCAGAAAATGCTCATATTTGAATGTGGATGAAGTCAATGAAAACAACGTTTAAAGGCCGCGGGGAGTGTTTTAAACACCATTGGGCATACTTTAGCATACAAGCGAGCAAGTGATATTTGTGTTGAAAATGAATGGTTAATGAGCTAGGAAATTCTTCAGAACAGTAGAAAATGTGCTGTTATCAAATATTCCACCATTACTATACTTCCTCGTACTTTATATGTATTATCACAATCACAGCTCAAGTAAGCCTTTTAGAGCAATATTCGTGCTCCCCTATGGCAGAAAATGCTCATATTTGAATCTGGATTGAAGTCAATGAAAACAGCGTTTAAATGCCGCGGGGAGTGTTTTAAACAGCAATTGGCGTGCTTTAGCATACAAGCGAGAAAGTGATATTTGTGTTGAAAATTAATGGTTAGTGAGCTAGGAAATGCTTCAGAACAGTAGAAAATGTGCTGTTATCAAATATTCCACCATTACTATACTTCCTCGTACTTTATATGTATTATCACAATCACAGCTCAAGTAAGCCTTTTAGAGCAATATTCGTGCTCCCCTATGGCAGAAAATGCTCATATTTGAATCTGGATTGAAGTCAATGAAAACAGCGTTTAAATGCCGCGGGGAGTGTTTTAAACATCATTTGGCCTGCTTTAGCATACACATGAGAGTATGTGATATTTGTGTTGAAAACTGATTGCTAAGGAGCTAGGAAATGCTTCAGATCAGTAGAAAATGTGCAGTTATCAACTTTTCCATCATTCTCATACTTCATAGTTGTTTATATGCATTGTCACTTTCAAAGCTTAAATAAGCCCTTTAGAGCGATATTCTATTCGTGCTCCACTATTGCAGAAAATTCTCATATTTGAATCTGGATTGAAGTCAATGAAAACAGCGTTTAAAGGCCGCGGGGAGTGTTTTAAAACTCCATTTGGCGTACTTTAGCATACAAGCGAGCAAGAGATATTTGTGTTGAAAATTAATGGTTAATGAGCTAGGAAATGCTTCAGAACAGTAGAAAATGTGCTGTTATCAAATATTCCACCATTCCTCTATTTCCTCGTACTTTATATTCATTATCACTTTCACAGCTCAAATAAGCTTTTTAGAGCGATAATCGTGCTCCCTTATTGAAGAAAAAGCTCATATTTGATTCTGGATTAAAGTCAATGAAAACAGCGTTTAAATGCCGCGGGGAGTGTTTTAAAACATCATTTGGCCTGCTTTAGCAAACACATGAGAGCATGTGATATTTGTGTTGAAAATTGATTGCTTATGAGCCAGGAAATGGCTTCAGAACAGTAGAAAATGTGCTGTTATCAACTTTTCCATCATTCTCATACTTCATAGTTGTTTATATGCATTATCACTTTCTAAGCTTAAATAAGCCCTTTAGAGCGATATCCGTGCTCCCCTATTGCAGAAAATGCTCATATTTGAATCTGGATTGAAGGTCAATGAAAACAGCGTTTAAATGCAATGGGGAGTGTTTTTAAACATCATTTGGCGTACTTTAGCATACAAGTGAGAAATTGATATTTGTGTTGAAAATTAATGGTTAATGAGCTGGGAAATGCTTCAGAACAGTAGAAAATGTCCCTGTTATCAAATGTTCCACCATTCCTATACTTTGTGGTAGTTTATATGCTTTATCACTTTCTAAGCTCAAATAAGCCTTTTAGAGTGATATACGTGTTCCCCTAAGGCAGATAATGTTCATATTTTAATCTGGATTAAAGTCAATGAAAACAGCTTTTAAATGCCGCGGGGAGTGTTTTAACATCATTTGGCGTGCTTTAGCATACAAGCGAGCAAGTGGTATTTGTGTTGAAAATTAATGGTTAATGAGCTAGGAAATGCTTCAGAAACAGTAGAAAATGTGCTGTTATCAAATATTCCACCATTCCTATACTTCCTCGTACTTTATATGCATTATCACAATCACAGCTCAAATAAGCCTTTAGAGCGATATTCGTGCTCCCCTATGGCAGAAAATGCTCATATTTGAATCTCGATTGAAGTCAATGAAAACAGCGTTTAAATGCCGCGGGGAGTGTTTTAAACATCATTTGGCGTGCTTCAGCATAGAAGCGAGCATGTGATATTTGTCTTGAAAATTAATGGCTAAACGAGCTGGGAAATGCTTCAGAACAGTTGAAAATGTGCTGTCATCAACTTTTCCATCATTCTCATACTTCATAGTTATTTATATGCAATATCACTTTATAAGCTTAAATAAGCCCTTTAGAGCGTCATTCGTGCTCCCCTATTGAAGAAAATGCTCATATTTGAATCTGGATTGAAGTCAATGAAAACAGCCTTTAAATACCGTTGGGAGTGTTTAAAACATCATTTGGCGTGCTCTAGCATACAAGCGATCAAGTGATATTTGTGTTGAAAATTAATGGTTAACGAGCTGGGAAATGCTTCAGAACAGTTGAAAATGTGCTGTTATCAACTTTTCCATCATTCTCATACTTCATAGTTATTTATATGCAATATCACTTTCTAAGCTTAAATAAGCCTTTTAGAGCGATATTCGTGCTCACCTACGGCAGAAAATGCTCATATTTAAATCTGGATTGAAGTCAATGAAAACAGCGTTTAAATGCCGCGGGGAGTGTTTTAAGCATCATTTGGCCTGCTTTAGCATACACATGAGAGCATGTGATATTTGTGTTGAAAACTGATTGCTAAGGAGCTAGGAAATGCTTCAGAACAGAAGAAATTGCGCAGTTATCAACTTTTCATCATTCTCATACTTCATAGTTGTTTATATGCATTATCACTTTCTAAGCTTAAAGAAAGCCCTTTAGAGCGTCATTTGTGCTCCCCTATTGGAGAAAATGCTCATATTTTAATTTGGATTGAAGTCAATGAAAACAGCGTTTAAATGCTGTGGGGAGTGTTTTAAACATCATTTGGCGTACTTTAGCATACAAGCGAGCAAGTGATATGTGTGTTGAAAATTAATAGTTAATGAGCTAGGAAATTCTTCAGAACAGTAGAAAATGTGCTGTTATCAAATTTTCCACCATTCCTATACCTTGTGGTAGTTTATATGCTTTAAGACTTTCTAAGCTTAAATAAGCCTTTTAGAGCGATATTCGTGCTCCCCTAAGGCAGATAATGCTCATATTTGAATCTGGATTGAAGTCAATGAAAACAGCCTTTAAATGCTGCGGGGAGTGTTTTAAACATCATTTGGTGTGCTTTAGCATACAAGCGAGCAAGTGATATTTGTGTTGAAAATTAATGGTTAATGAGCTAGGAAATGCTTCAGAACAGTAGAAAATGTCCTGTTATCAAATGTTCCACCATTCCTATACTTTGTGGTAGTTTATATGCTTTATCACTTTCTAAGCTCAAATAAGCCTTTTAGAGTGATATACGTGTTCCCCTAAGGCAGATAATGTTCATATTTTAATCTGGATTAAAGTCAATGAAAACAGCTTTTAAATGCCGCGGGGAGTGTTTTAACATCATTTGGCGTGCTTTAGCATACAAGCGAGCAAGTGGTATTTGTGTTGAAAATTAATGGTTAATGAGCTAGGAAATGCTTCAGAACAGTATAAAATGTGCTGATATCAAATATTCCACCATTCCTATCCTTCCTCGTATTTTATATGCATTATCACTTTTACAGCGCAAATAAGCCTTTTAGAGCGATATTCGTGCTCCCCTATGGCAGAAAATGCTCATATTTGAATCTCGATTGAAGTCAATGAAAACACCATTTAAATGCCGCAGGGAGTGTTTTAAACATCATTTGGCGTGCTTCAGCATACAAGCGAGCGTGTGATATTTGTCTTGAAAATGAATGGCTAATGAGCTAGGAAATGCTTCAGAACAGTAGAAAATGTGCTGTTATCAACTTTTCCATCATTCTCATACTTCATAGTTGTTTATATGCATTATCACTTTCTAAGCTTAAATAAGCCCTTTAGAGCGATATTCGTGCTCCCCTATTGAAGAAAATGCTCATATTCGAATCTGGATTGAAGTCAATGAAAACAGCGTTTAAATGACGTGGGGAGTGTTTTAAACATCATTTGGCGTTCTTTAGCATACAAGCAAGCAAGTTGTATTTGTGTTGAAAATTAATGGTTAAAGAGCTAGGAAATGCTTCAGAACAGTAGAAAATGTGCTGTTATCAACTTTTCCATCATTCTCATACTTCATAGTTTTTTATATGCATTATCACTTTGTAAGCTTAAATAAGCCCTTTAGAGCGATATTCGAGCTCCACAATTGCAGAAAATGCTCATATTTGAATCTGGATTGAAGTCAATGAAAACAGCGTTTAAAGGCCGCGGGGAGTGTTTTAAACACCATTTGGCGTACTTTAGCATACAAGCGAGCAAGAGATATTTGTGTTGAAAATTAATGGTTAATGAGCTAGGAAATGCTTCAGAACAGTAGAAAATGTGCTGTTATCAAATGTTCCACCATTCCTCTATTTCCTCGTACTTTATATTCATTATCACTTTCACAGCTCAAATAAGCTTTTTAGAGCGATAATCGTGCTCCCTTATTGAAGAAAATGCTCATATTTGATTCTGGATTAAAGTCAATGAAAACAGCGTTTAAATGCCGCGGGGAGTGTTTTAAACATCATTTGGCCTGCTTTAGCAAACACATGAGAGCATGTGATATTTGTGTTGAAAATTGATTGCTTATGAGCTAGGAAATGCTTCAGAACAGTAGAAAATGTGCTGTTATCAACTTTTCCATCATTCTCATACTTCATAGTTGTTTATATGCAGTGTCACTTTCTAAGCTTAAATAAGCCCTTTAGAGCGATCTTCGTACTCCACTATTGCAGAAAATGCTCATATTTCAATCTGTATTGAAGTCAAAGAAAACAGCGTTTAAATGCCGCAGGGAGTGTTTTAAACATCATTTGGCCTGCTTTAGCATACACATGAGAGTATTTGATATTTGTGTTGAAAGCTGATTGCTAAGGAGCTAGGAAATGCTTCAGAACAGTAGAAAATGTGCAGTTATCAACTTTTCCATCATTCTCATACTTCATAGTTGTTTATATGCACTATCACTTTCTAAGCTTAAATAAGCCCTTTAGAGTGATATTCGTGTCTACAATTGCAGAAAATGCTCATATTTGAATGTGGATGAAGTCAATGAAAACAACGTTTAAAGGCCGCGGGGAGTGTTTTAAACACCATTGGGCATACTTTAGCATACAAGCGAGCAAGTGATATTTGTGTTGAAAATGAATGGTTAATGAGCTAGGAAATTCTTCAGAACAGTAGAAAATGTGCTGTTATCAAATATTCCACCATTACTATACTTCCTCGTACTTTATATGTATTATCACAATCACAGCTCAAGTAAGCCTTTTAGAGCAATATTCGTGCTCCCCTATGGCAGAAAATGCTCATATTTGAATCTGGATTGAAGTCAATGAAAACAGCGTTTAAATGCCGCGGGGAGTGTTTTAAACAGCAATTGGCGTGCTTTAGCATACAAGCGAGCAAGTGATATTTGTGTTGAAAATTAATGGTTAGTGAGCTAGGAAATGCTTCAGAACAGTAGAAAATGTGCTGTTATCAAATATTCCACCATTACTATACTTCCTCGTACTTTATATGTATTATCACAATCACAGCTCAAGTAAGCCTTTTAGAGCAATATTCGTGCTCCCCTATGGCAGAAAATGCTCATATTTGAATCTGGATTGAAGTCAATGAAAACAGCGTTTAAATGCCGCGGGGAGTGTTTTAAACATCATTTGGCCTGCTTTAGCATACACATGAGAGTATGTGATATTTGTGTTGAAAACTGATTGCTAAGGAGCTAGGAAATGCTTCAGATCAGTAGAAAATGTGCAGTTATCAACTTTTCCATCATTCTCATACTTCATAGTTGTTTATATGCATTGTCACTTTCAAAGCTTAAATAAGCCCTTTAGAGCGATATTCGTGCTCCACTATTGCAGAAAATTCTCATATTTGAATCTGGATTGAAGTCAATGAAAACAGCGTTTAAATGCCGCGGGGAGTGTTTTAAACATCATTTGGCCTGCTTTAGCATACACATGAGAGTATTTGATATTTGTGTTGAAAACTGATTGCTAAGGAGCTAGGAAATGCTTCAGAACAGTAGGAAATGTGCAGTTATCAACTTTTCCATCATTCTCATACTTCATAGTTGTTTATATGCATTATCACTTTCTAAGCTTAAATAAGCCCTTTAGAGTGATATTTGTGTCTACAATTGCAGAAAATGCTCATATTTGAATGTGGATGAAGTCAATGAAAACAACGTTTAAAGGCCGCGGGGAGTGTTTTAAACACCATTGGGCGTACTTTAGCATACAAGCGAGCAAGTGATATTTGTGTTGAAAATGAATGGTTAATGAGCTAGGAAATGCTTCAGAACAGTAGAAAATGTGGTGTTATCAAATATTCCACCATTCCTATAATTCCTCGTACTTTATATGCATTATCACTTTCACATCTCAAATAAGCTTTTTAGAGTGATATTCGTGCTCCCTTATTGAAGAAAATGCTCATATTTGAATCTGGATTGAAGTCAATGAAAACAGCCTTTAAATACCGTTGGGAGTGTTTTAAACATCATTTGGCGTGCTCTAGCATACAAGCGATCAAGTGATATTTGTGTTGAAAATTAATGGTTAATGAGCTAGGAAATGCTTCAGAACAGTAGAAAATGTGCTGTTATCAAATATTCCACCATTCCTATACTTCCTCGTACTTTATATGCATTATCACTTTCACAGCTCAAATAAGCCTTTTAGAGCGATATTCGTGCTCCCCTACGGCAGAAAATGCTCATATTTAAATCTGGATTGAAGTCAATGAAAACAGCGTTTAAATGCTGTGGGGAGTGTTTTAAACATCATTTGGCCTGCTTTAGCATACACATGAGAGCATGTGATATTTGTGTTGAAAACTGATTGCTAGGAGCTAGAAAATGCTTCAGAACAGTAGAAAATGTGCAGTTATCAACTTTTCCATCATTCTCATACTTCATAGTTGTTTATATGCATTATCACTTTCTAAGCTTAAATAAGCCCTTTAGAGTGATATGCGTGTCTACAATTGCAGAAAATTTTAATATTTGAATGTGGATGAAGTCAATGAAAACAGCGTTTGAAGGCCGCGGGGAGTGTTTTAAACACCATTTGGCGTACTTTAGCATACAAGCGAGCAAGTGATATTTGTGTTGAAAATGAATGGTTAATGAGCTAGGAAATGCTTCAGAACAGTAGAAAATGTGGTGTTATCAAATATTCCACCATTCCTATATTTCCTCGTACTTTATATGCATTATCACTTTCACATCTCAAATAAGCTTTTTAGAGTGATATTCGTGCTCCCTTATTGAAGAAAATGCTCATATTTGAATCGGGATTGAAGTCAATGAAAACAGCCTTTAAATACCGTTGGGAGTGTTTTAAACATCATTTGGCGTGCTCTAGCATACAAGCGATCAAATGATATTTGTGTTGAAAATTAATGGTTAATGAGCTAGGAAATGCTTCAGAACAGTAGAAAATGTGCTGTTATCAAATATTCCACCATTCCTATACTTCCTCGTACTTTATATGCATTATCACTTTCACAGCTCAAATAAGCCTTTTAGAGCGATATTCGTGCTCCCCTACGGCAGAAAATGCTCATATTTAAATCTGGATTGAAGTCAATGAAAACAGCGTTTAAATGCTGTGGGGAGTGTTTTAAACATCATTTGGCCTGCTTTAGCATACACATGAGAGCATGTGATATTTGTGTTGAAAACTGATTGCTAAGGAGCTAGGAAATGCTTCAGAACAGTCAAAAATGTGCAGTTATCAACTTTTCATCATTCTCATACTTCATAGTTGTTTATATGCATTATCACTTTCTAAGCTTAAAGAAAGCCCTTTAGAGCGTCATTCGTGCTCCCCTATTGCAGAAAATGCTCATATTTTAATCTGGATTGAAGTCAATGAAAACAGCGTTTAAATGCTGCGGGAGTGTTTTAAACATCATTTGGCGTACTTTAGCATACAAGCGAGCAAGTGGTATTTGTGTTGAAAATTAATGGTTAATGAGCTAGGAAATACTTCAGAACAGTAGAAAATGTGCTGTTATCAAATATTCCACCATTCCTGTACTTCCTCGTACTTTATATGCATTATCACAATCACAGCTCAAATAAGCCTTTTAGCGATATTCGTGCTCCCCTATAGCAGAAAATGCTCATCTTTCAATCTCGATTGAATTCAATGAAAACAGCGTTTAAATGCCGCGGGGAGTGTTTTAAACATCATTTGGCGTGCTTCAGCATACAAGCGAGCGTGTGATATTTGTCTTGAAAATGAATGGCTAATGAGCTAGGAAATGCTTCAGAACAGTAGAAAATGTGCTGTTATCAACTTTTCCATCATTCTCATACTTCATAGCTGTTTAAATGCATTGTCACTTTCTAAGCTTAAATAAGCCCTTTAGAGCGATATTCGAGCTCCACAATTGCAGAAAATGCTCATATTTGAATCTAGATTGAAGTCAATGAAAACAGCGTTTAAATGCCGCGGGGAGTGTTTTAAACATCATTTGGCCTGCTTTAGCATACACATGAGAGCATGTGATATTTGTGTTGAAAACTGATTGCTAGGAGCTAGAAAATGCTTCAGAACAGTAGAAAATGTGCAGTTATCAACTTTTCCATCATTCTCATACTTCATAGTTGTTTATATGCATTATCACTTTCTAAGCTTAAATAAGCCCTTTAGAGTGATATGCGTGTCTACAATTGCAGAAAATGTTAATATTTGAATGTGGATGAAGTCAATGAAAACAGCGTTTGAAGGCCGCGGGGAGTGTTTTAAACACCATTTGGCGTACTTTAGCATACAAGCGAGCAAGTGATATTTGTGTTGAAAATGAATGGTTAATGAGCTGGGAAATGCTTCAGAACAGTAGAAAATGTGCTGTTATCAAATATTCCACCATTCCTATATTTCTTCGTACTTTATATGCATTATCACTTTCACAGCTCAAATAAGCCTTTTAGAGCGTTATGCGTGCTCCCTTATTGAAGAAAATGCTCATATTTGAATCTGGATTGAAGTCAATGAAAACAGCCTTTAAATACCGTTGGGAGTGTTTTAAACATCATTTGGCGTTCTCTAGCATACAAGCGATCATGTGATATTTGTGTTGAAAATTAATGGTTAATGAGCTAGGAAATGCTTCAGAACAGTAGAAAATGTGCTGTTATCAAATATTCCACCATTCCTATACTTCCTCGTACTTTATATGCATTATCACTTTCACAGCTCAAATAAGCCTTTTAGAGCGATATTCGTGCTCCCCTACGGCAGAAAATGCTCATATTTGAATCTTGATTGAAGTCAATGAAAACAGCGTTTAAATGCCGTGGGGAGTGTTTTAAACATCATTTGGCGTGCTTCAGCATACAAGCGAGCATGTGATATTTGTCCTGAAAATTGATAGTTAATGAGCTAGGAAATGCTTCAGAACAGTAGAAAATGTGCTGTTATCAAATGTTCCACCATTCCTATACTTCGTGGTAGTTTATATGCTTTGTCACTTTCTTAGCTTAAATAAGCCCTTTAGAGCGATATGCGTGCTCCAATAAGGCAGATAATGCTCATATTTGAATCTCGATTGAAGTCAATGAAAACAGCGTTTAAATGCCGCGGGGACTGTTTTAAACATCATTTGGCGTGCTTCAGAATACAATCGAACAATTGATATTTGTGTTGAAAATTAATGGTTCATGAGCTAGGAAATGCTTCAGAACAGTAGAAAATGTTCTGTTATCAACTTTTCCATCATTCTCATACTTCATAGTTGTTTATATGCATTATCACTTTCTAAGCTTAAATAAGCCCTTTAGAGCGATATCCGTGCTCCCCTATTGCAGAAAAATGCTCATATTTGAATCTGGATTGAAGTCAATGAAAACAGCGTTTAAATGCAATGGGGAGTTTTTTAAACATCATTTGGCGTACTTTAGCATACAAGTGAGAAATTGATATTTGTGTTGAAAATTAATGGTTAATGAGCTGGGAAATGCTTCAGAACAGTAGAAAATGTCCTGTTATCAAATGTTCCACCATTCCTATACTTTGTGGTAGTTTATATGCTTTATCACTTTCTAAGCTCAAATAAGCCTTTTAGAGTGATATACGTGTTCCCCTAAGGCAGATAATGTTCATATTTTAATCTGGATTAAAGTCAATGAAAACAGCTTTTAAATGCCGCGGGGAGTGTTTTAACATCATTTGGCGTGCTTTAGCATACAAGCGAGCAAGTGGTATTTGTGTTGAAAATTAATGGTTAATGAGCTAGGAAATGCTTCAGAACAGTAGAAAATGTGCTGTTATCAAATATTCCACCATTCCTATACTTCCTCGTACTTTATATGCATTATCACAATCACAACTCAAATAAGCCTATTAGAGCGATATTCGTGCTCCCCTATGGCAGAAAATGCTCATATTTTGAATCTCGATTGAAGTCAATGAAAACAGCGTTTAAATGCCGCGGGGAGTGTGTTAAACATCATTTGGCGTGCTTCAGCATACAAGCGAGCATGTGATATTTGTCTTGAAAATTAATGGCTAACGAGCTGGGAAATGCTTCAGAACAGTTGAAAATGTGCTGTTATCAACTTTTCCATCATTCTCATACTTCATAGTTATTTATATGCAATATCACTTTCTAAGCTTAAATAAGCCCTTTAGAGCGATATTCATGCTCCCCTATTGAAGAAAATGCTCATATTCGAATCTGGATTGAGGTCAATGAAAACAGCGTTTATATGACGTGGGGAGTGTTTTAAACATCATTTGGCGTTCTTTAGCATACAAGCAAGCAAGTTGTATTTTTGTTGAAAATTAATGGTTAAAGAGCTAGGAAATGCTTCAGAACAGTAGAAAATGTACTGTTATCAAATATTCCACCATTCCTATACTTCCTCGTACTTTATATGCATTATCACCAATCACAGCTCAAATAAGCCTTTTAGAGCAATATTCGTGCTCCCCTATGGCAGAAAATGCTCATATTTGAATCTCGATGGAAGTCAATGAAAACAGCGTTTATATGCTGCGGGGAGTGTTTTAAACATCATTTGGCTTGCTTCAGCATACAAGCGAGCGTGTGATATTTGTGTTGAAAATGAATGGCTAATGAGCTAGGAAATGCTGCAGAACAGTAGAAAATGTGCTGTTATCAACTTTTCCATCATTCTCATACTTCATAGTTGTTTATATGCAGTGTCACTTTCTAAGCTTAAATAAGCCCTTTAGAGCGATATTCGTACTCCACTATTGCAGAAAATGCTCATATTTCAATCTGGATTGAAGTCAATGAAAACAGCGTTTAAATGCCGCAGGGAGTGTTTTAAACATCATTTGGCCTGCTTTAACATACACATGAGAGCATGTGATATTTGTGTTGAAAACTGATTGCTAAGGAGCTAGGAAATGCTTCAGAACAGTAGGAAATGTGCAGTTATCAACTTTTCCATCATTCTCATACTTCATAGTTGTTTATATGCATTATCACTTTCTCAGCTTAAATAAGCCCTTTAGAGTGATATTTGTGTCTACAATTGCAGAAAATGCTCATATTTGAATGTGGATGAAGTCAATGAAAACAACGTTTAAAGGCCGCAGGGAGTGTTTTAAACACCATTGGGCTTACTTTAGCATACAAGCGAGCAAGTGATATTTGTGTTGAAAATGAATGGTTAATGAGCTAGGAAATGCTTCAGAACAGTAGAAAATGTGCTGTTATCAAATATTCCACCATTCCTCTATTTCCTCGTACTTTATATTCATTATCACTTTCACAGCTCAAATAAGCTTTTTAGAGCGATAATCGTGCTCCCTTATTAAAGAAAATGCTCATATTTGATTCTGGATTAAAGTCAATGAAAACAGCGTTTAAATGCCGCGGGGAGTGTTTTAAACATCATTTGGCCTGCTTTAGCAAACACATGAGAGCATGTGATATTTGTGTTGAAAATTGATTGCTTATGAGCTAGGAAATGCTTCAGAACAGTAGAAAATCTGCTGTTATCAACTTTTCCATCATTCTCATACTTCATAGTTGTTTATATGCATTGTCACTTTCTAAGCTTAAAGAAGCCCTTTAGAGCGATATTCGTACTCCACTATTGCAGAAAATGCTCATATTTCAATCTGGATTGAAGTCAATGAAAACAGCGTTTAAATGCCGCGGGGAGTGTTTTAAACATCATTTGGCCTGCTTTAACATACACATGAGAGCATGTGATATTTGTGTTGAAAACTGATTGCTAAGGAGCTAGGAAATGCTTCAGAACAGTAGAAAATGTGCAGTTATCAACTTTTCCATCATTCTCATACTTCATAGTTGTTTATATGCATTATCACTTTCTAAGCTTAAATAAGCCCTTTAGAGTGATATTTGTGTCTACAATTGCAGAAAATGCTCATATTTGAATGTGGATGAAGTCAATGAAAACAACGTTTAAAGGCCGCGGGGAGTGTTTTAAACACCATTGGGCGTACTTTAGCATACAAGCGAGCAAGTGATATTTGTGTTGAAAATGAATGGTTAATGAGCTAGGAAATGCTTCAGAACAGTAGAAAATGTGCTGTTATCAAATATTCCACCATTCCTATATTTCCTCGTTCTTTATATGCATCATCACTTTCACAGCTCAAATAAGCTTTTTAGAGCGATATTCGTGCTCCCTTATTGAAGAAAATGCTCATATTTGAATCTGGATTGAAGTCAATGAAAACAGCTTGAAATACCGTTGGGAGTGTTTAAAACATCATTTGGCGTGCTCTAGCATACAAGAGATCAAGTGATATTTGTGTTGAAAATTAATGGTTAATGAGCTAGGAAATGCTTCAGAACAGTAGAAAATGTGCTGTTATCAAATATTCCACCATTCCTATACTTCCTCGTACTTTATATGCATTATCACTTTCACAGCTCAAATAAGCCTTTTAGACCGATATTCGTGCTCCCCTACGGCAGAAAATGCTCATATTTAAATCTGGATTGAAGTCAATGAAAACAGCGTTTAAATGCCGCGGGGAGTGTTTTAAGCATCATTTGGCCTGGTTTAGCATACACATGAGAGCATGTGATATTTGTGTTGAAAACTGATTGCTAAGGAGCTAGAAAATGCTTCAGAACAGTAGAAAATGCACAGATATCAACTTTTCATCATTCTCATACTTCATAGTTGTTTATATGCATTATCACTTTCCAAGCTTAAAGAAAGCCCTTTAGAGCGTCATTTGTGCTCCCCTATTGCAGATAATGCTCATATTTTAATCTGGATTGAAGTCAATGAAAAACAGAGTTTAAATGCTGTGGGGAGTGTTTTAAACATCATTTGGCGTGCTTCAGCATACAAGCGAGCGTGTGATATTTGTCTTGAAAATGAATGGTTAATGAGCTAGGAAATGCTTCAGAACAGTAGAAAATGTGCTGTTATCAAATATTCCACCATTCCTATATTTCCTCGTACTTTATATGCATTATCACTTTCACAGCTCAAATAAGCCTTTTAGAGCGATATTCGTGCTCCCCTGCGGCAGAAAATGCTCATATTTGAATCTTGATTGAAGTCAATGAAAACAGTGTTTAAATGCCGCGGGGAATGTTTTAAACATCATTTGGCGTGCTTCAGCATACAAGCGAGCATGTGATATCTGTCTTGAAATTGATAGTTAATGAGCTAGAAATGCTTCAGAACAGTAGAAAATGTGCTGTTATCAAATGTTCCACCATTCCTATACTTTGTGGTAGTTTATATGCTTTATCACTTTCTAAGCTCAAATAAGCCTTTTAGAGTGATATACGTGTTCCCCTAAGGCAGATAATGTTCATATTTTAATCTGGATTAAAGTCAATGAAAAACAGCTTTTAAATGCCGCTGGGAGTGTTTTAACATCATTTGGCGTGCTCTAGCAAACAAGCGAGCATGTGATATTTGTCTTGAAAATTAATGGCTAACGAGCTGGGAAATGCTTCAGAACAGTTGAAAATGTGCTGTTATCAACTTTTCCATCATTCTCATACTTCATAGTTGTTTATATGCAATATCACTTTCTAAGCTTAAAGAAAGCCCTTTAGAGCGTCATTCGTGCTCCCCTATTGGAGAAAATGCTCATATTTTAATTTGGATTGAAGTCAATGAAAACAGTGTTTAAATGCTGTGGGGAGTGTTTTAAACATCATTTGGCGTACTTTAGCATACACATGAGAGTATGTGATATTTGTGTTGAAAACTGATTGCTAAGGAGCTAGGAAATGCTTCAGATCAGTAGAAAATGTGCAGTTATCAACTTTTCCATCATTCTCATACTTCATAGTTGTTTATATGCATTGTCACTTTCGAAGCTTAAATAAGCCCTTTAGAGCGATATTCGTGCTCCACTATTGCAGAAAATTCTCATATTTGAATCTGGATTGAAGTCAATGAAAACAGCGTTTAAATGCCGCGGGGAGTGTTTTAAACATCATTTGGCCTGCTTTAGCAAAACACATGAGAGCATGTGATATTTGTGTTGAAAATTGATTGCTTATGAGCTAGGAAATGCTTCAGAACAGTAGAAAATCTGCTGTTATCAACTTTTCCATCATTCTCATACTTCATAGTTGTTTATATGCATTGTCACTTTCTAAGCTTAAAGAAGCCCTTTAGAGCGATATTCGTACTCCACTATTGCAGAAAATGCTCATATTTCAATCTGGATTGAAGTCAATGAAAACAGCGTTTAAATGCCGCGGGGAGTGTTTTAAACATCATTTGGCTGCTTTAACATACACATGAGAGCATGTGATTATTTGTGTTGAAAACTGATTGCTAAGGAGCTAGGAAATGCTTCAGAACAGTAGAAAATGTGCAGTTATCAACTTTTCCATCATTCTCATACTTCATAGTTGTTTATATGCATTATCACTTTCTAAGCTTAAATAAGCCCTTTAGAGTGATATTTGTGTCTTACAATTGCAGAAAAACTCATATTTGAATGTGGATGAAGTCAATGAAAACAACGTTTAAAGGCCGCGGGGAGTGTTTTAAACATCATTTGGCCTGCTTTAGCATACACATGAGAGTATTTGATATTTGTGTTGAAAACTGCTTGCTAAGGAGCTAGGAAATGCTTCAGAACAGTAGGAAATGTGCAGTTATCAACTTTTCCATCATTCTCATACTTCATAGTTGTTTATATGCATTATCACTTTCTAAGCTTAAATAAGCCCTTTAGAGTGATATTTGTGTCTACAATTGCAGAAAATGCTCATATTTGAATGTGGATGAAGTCAATGAAAACAACGTTTAAAGGCCGCGGGGAGTGTTTTAAACACCATTGGGCGTACTTTAGCATACAAGGGAGCAAGTGATATTTGTGTTGAAAATGAATGGTTAATGAGCTAGGAAATGCTTCAGAACAGTAGAAAATGTGCTGTTATCAACTTTTCCATCATTCTCATACTTCATAGTTGTTTATATGCATTATCACTTTCTTAGCTTAAATAAGCCCTTTAGAGCGAATTCGTGCTCCCTAATTGAAGAAAATGCTCATATTTGATTCTGGATTGAAGTCAATGAAAACAGCATTTAAATGCTGCGGGGAGTGTTTTAAACATCATTTGGCACACATGAGAGCATGTGATATTTGTGTTGAAAATTGATTGCTAATGAGCTAGGAAATGCTTCAGAACAGTAGAAAATGTGCTGTTATCAACTTTTCCATCATTCTCATACTTCATAGTTATTTATATGCATTATCACTTTCTAAGCTTAAATAAGCCCTTTAGAGTGATATTCATGTCTACAATTGCAGAAAATGCTCATATTTGAAAGTGGATGAAGTCAATGAAAACAGCGTTTAAAGGCTGCGGAGTGTTTTAAACAACATTGGGCGTACTTTAGCATACAAGCGAGCAAGTG
>NW_027150306.1:0-39980 GCF_031143425.1 Pleurodeles waltl
GGGACTTAGAAAAAATTTCAACATTTATCGTCCAAAAAGTGAAAGCATCCAAATTCAATTTTCTTCTGCAAAGAAGCGATAAACTCCCATTCTGACAAGGGACTTGGAAGTTCTTTTGACTTTTTACAAAAGTTGAATTTTTTTCTAAGTCCCATCTCATTATGAGATGGGACTTAGAAAAATATTCAACTTTTGTCTAAGTTGACATGCGTTCCGCTTCCCATGTCAGAATGGGACATTTCGACTTATTGGATGGAAAGATAAACTTTTTGATCCAAATAGTGAAAAAGTGAAAATTCATAGTTTTTGTCAAAAATGTGACAAAGTCCCATTGTGAGTAGGGATTTGAAAAAATTTCACATTTTTCATCCAAAAGGTGAAAAAATCCAAATTTCATCTTTTTAGTCCCAAAAGTGAAAAAACAAATTTCAATATTTTTCCTCAAAAAAGTGACAAAGTCCCATTCTGAGTTGGCACTTAGAAAAAATTTCAACTTTTTTCATCCAAAAAGTGAAAACATCAAAATTTCATCTTTTTTAGTCCCAAAAGTGAAAAAAATCAAACTTAAATTTTTTTCTTCAAAAAAGTGACAAAGTCCCATTCTGAGTGGGCACTTAGAAAAAATTTCTACTTTTTCATCCAAAAAGTGAAAAAAATCTACATTTAATACATTTCTTCAAAAAAGTCGCAAAGTCCCACTCTGAATGGGGACTTAAAAAAAATTTCAACATTTATCGTCCAAAAAGTGAAAGCATCCAAATTCAATTTTCTTCTGCAAAGAAGCGCTAAACTCCCATTCTGACAAGGGACTTGGAAGTTCTTTTGACTTTTTTACAAAAGTAGAATTTTTTTCTAAGTCCCATCTCATTATGAGATGGGACTTAGAAAAATATTCAACTTTTGTATAAGTTGACATGTGTTCCGCTTCCCATGTCAGAATGGGACATTTCGACTTATTGGATGGAAAGATAAACTTTTTTGATCCAAATAGTGAAAAAGTGAAAATTCATATTTTTTGTCAAAAACGTGACAAAGTCCCATTCTGAGTAGGGATTTGAAAAAATTTCACATTTTTCATCCAAAAGGTGAAAAAAATCAAAATTTCATCTTTTTAGTCCCAAAGTGAAAAAACAAATTTCAATATTTTTCCTCAAAAAAGTGACAAAGTCCCATTCTGAGTGGGCACTTAGAAAAAATTTCAACTTTTTTCATCCAAAAAAGTGAAAAAATCCAAATTTCATCTTTTTTAGTCCCAAAAGTGAAAAAAAATCAAACTTCAATTTTTTTCTTCAAAAAAGTGACAAAGTCCCATTCTGAGTGAGCACTTAGAAATTTTTTCTACTTTTTCATCCAAAAAGTGAAAAAATCTAAATTGAATACATTTCTTCAAAAAAGTCGCAAAGTCCCACTCTGAATGGGGACTTAGAAAAAATTTCAACATTTATCGTCAAAAATGGGAAAGCATCCAAATTTAATTTTCTTCTGCAAAGAAGTGATAAACTCCCATTCTGACAAGGGCCTTAGAAGTTCTTTTGACTTTTTACAAAAGTTGATTTTTTTTCTAAGTCCCATCTCATTATGAGATGGGACTTAGAAAAATATTCAACTTTTGTCTAAGTTGACATGTGTTCCGATTCCCATGTCAGAATGGGACATTTCGACTTATTGGATGGAAAGATAAACTTTTTTAATCCAAATAGTGAAAAAGTGAAAATTCATAGTTTTTGTCAAAAATGTGACAAAGTCCCATTCTGAGTAGGGGTTTGAAAAAATTTCAAATTTTTCTTCCAAAAGGTGAAAAAAATCCACATTTCATCTTTTTAGTCCCAAAAGTGAAAAAATCAAATTTCAATTGTTTTCTTCAAAAAAGTGACAAAGTCCCATTCTGAGTTGGCACTTAGAAACAATTTCTACTTTTTCATCCAAAAAGTGAAAAAATCCAAATTCAATACATTTCTTCAAAAAAGTCGCAAAGTCCCACTCTAAATGGGGACTTAGAAAAAACTTCAACATTTATCGTCAAAAAAGGGAAAGCATCCAAATTTAATTTTCTTCTGCAAAGAAGTGATAAACTCCCATTCTGACAAGGGACATTGAAGTTCTTTTGACTTTTTACAAAAGTTGAATTTTTTTCTAAGTCCCATCTCATTATGAGATGGGACTTAGAAAAATATTCAACTTTTGTCTAAGTTGACATGTGTTCCGCTTCCCATGTCAGAATGGGACATTTCGACTTATTGGATGGAAAGATAAACTTTTTGATCCAAATAGTGAAAAAGTGAAAATTCATAGTTTTTGTCAAAAATGTGACAAAGTCCCATTCTGTGTAGGGATTTGAAAAAATTTCACATTTTTCATCCAGAAGGTGAAAAAAATCCAAATTTCATCTTTTTAGTCCCAAAAGTGAAAAAAACAAATTTCAATATTTTTCTTCAAAAAAGTGACAAAGTCCCATTCTGAGTGGGCACTTATAAAAAATGTCAACTTTTTTCATCCAAAATGTGAAAAAATCCAAATTTCATCTTTTTGAGTCCCAAAAGTGAAAAAATCAAATTTCAATATTATTCTTCAAAAAAGTGACAAAGTCCCATTCTGAGTGGACACTTATAAAAAAAATCCACTTTTTTCATCCAAAAAGTGAAAAAATCCAAATTTCATCTTTTTTAGTCCCAAAAGTGAAAAAATCAAATTTCAATTTTTTTCTTCAAAAAAGTGACAAAGTCCCATTCTGAGTGGGCACTTAGAAAAAATTTCTACTTTTTCATCCAAAAAGTGAAAAAATCCAAATTGAATACATTTCTTCAAAAAAGTCGCAAAGTCCCACTCTGAATGGGGACTTAAAAAAAATTTCAACATTTATCGTCCAAAAAGTGAAAGCATCCAAATTTAATTTTCTTCTGCAAAGAAGCGCTAAACTTCCATTCTGACAAGGGACTTGGAAGTTCTTTTGACTTTTTACAAAAGTAGAATTTTTTTCTAAGTCCCATCTCATTATGAGATTGGACTTAGAAAAATATTCAACTTTTGTCTAAGTTGACATGCGTTCCGCTTCCCATGTCAGAATGGGACATTTCGACTTATTGGATGGAAAGATAAACTTTTTGATCCAAATAGTGAAAAAGTGAAAATTCATAGTTTTTGTCAAAAATGTGACAAAGTCCCATTCTGAGTAGGGGTTTGAAAAAATTTCAAATTTTTCATCCAAAAGGTGAAAAAAATCCAAATTTCATCTTTTTAGTCCCAAAAATTGAAAAAACTAATTTCAATATTTTTCTTCAAAAAAGTGACAAAGTCCCATTCTGAGTGGGCACTTAGAAAAAATTTCAACTTTTTTCATCCAAAAAGTGAAAAAAATCCAAATTTCATCTTTTTTTAGTCCCAAAAGTGAAAAAATCTAATTTAAATTTTTTTCTTCAAAAAAGTGACAAAGTCCCATTCTGAGTGGGCACTTAGAAAAAATTTCTACTTTTTCATCCAAAAAGTGAAAAAATCCAAATTGAATACGTTTCTTCAAAAAAGTCGCAAAGTCCCACTCTGAATGGGGACTTAGAAAACATTTCAACATTTATCGTCCAAAAAGTGAAAGCATCCAAATTCAATTTTCTTCTGCAAAGAAGCGATAAACTCCCATTCTGACAAGGGACTTGGAAGTTCTTTTGACTTTTTACAAAAGTAGAATTTTTTTCTAAGTCCCATCTCATTATGAGATTGGACTTAGAAAAATATTCAACTTTTGTCTAAGTTGACATGTGTTCCGCTTCCCATGTCAGAATGGGACATTTCGACTTATTGGATGGAAAGATAAACTTTTTTGATCCAAATAGTGAAAAAGTGAAAATTCATATTTTTTGTCAAAAAATGTGACAAAGTCACATTCTGAGTAGGGATTTGAAAAAATTTCACATTTTTCATCCAAAAGGTGAAAAATCCAAATTTCATCTTTTTAGTCCCAAAAGTGAAAAAACAAATTTCAATATTTTTCCTCAAAAAAGTGACAAAGTCCCATTCTGAGTTGGCACTTAGAAAAAATTTCAACTTTTTTCATCCAAAAAGTGAAAAAATCAAAATTTCATCTTTTTTAGTCCCAAAAGTGAAAAAAATCAAACTTAAATTTTTTTCTTCAAAAAAGTGACAAAGTCCCATTCTGAGTGGGCACTTAGAAACAATTTCTACTTTTTCATCCAAAAAGTGAAAAAATCCAAATTGAATACATTTCTTAAAAAAAGTCGCAAAGTCCCACTCTGAATGGGGACTTAGAAAAAATTTCAACATTTATCGTCCAAAAAGTGAAAGCATCCAAATTCAATTTTCTTCTGCAAAGAAGCGATAAACTCCCATTCTGACAAGGGACTTGGAAGTTCTTTTGACTTTTTACAAAAGTTGAATTTTTTTCTAAGTCCCATCTCATTATGAGATGGGACTTAGAAAAATATTCAACTTTTGTCTAAGTTGACATGCGTTCCGCTTCCCATGTCAGAATGGGACATTTTCGACTTATTGGATGGAAAGATAAACTTTTTTGATCCAAATAGTGAAAAAGTGAAAATTCATAGTTTTTGTCAAAAATGTGACAAAGTCCCATTGTGAGTAGGGATTTGAAAAAATTTCACATTTTTCATCCAAAAGGTGAAAAAATCCAAATTTCATCTTTTTAGTCCCAAAGTGAAAAAACAAATTTCAATATTTTTCCTCAAAAAAGTGACAAAGTCCCATTCTGAGTTGGCACTTAGAAAAAATTTCAACTTTTTTCATCCAAAAAGTGAAAACATCAAAATTTCATCTTTTTTAGTCCCAAAAGTGAAAAAAATCAAACTTAAATTTTTTTCTTCAAAAAAGTGACAAAGTCCCATTCTGAGTGGGCACTTAGAAAAAATTTCTACTTTTTCATCCAAAAAGTGAAAAAATCTACATTTAATACATTTCTTCAAAAAAGTCGCAAAGTCCCACTCTGAATGGGGACTTAAAAAAAATTTCAACATTTATCGTCCAAAAAGTGAAAGCATCCAAATTCAATTTTCTTCTGCAAAGAAGCGCTAAACTCCCATTCTGACAAGGGACTTGGAAGTTCTTTTGACTTTTTACAAAAGTAGAATTTTTTCTAAGTCCCATCTCATTATGAGATGGGACTTAGAAAAATATTCAACTTTTGTATAAGTTGACATGTGTTCCGCTTCCCATGTCAGAATGGGACATTTCGACTTATTGGATGGAAAGATAAACTTTTTTGATCCAAATAGTGAAAAAGTGAAAATTAATATTTTTTGTCAAAAACGTGACAAAGTCCCATTCTGAGTAGGGATTTGAAAAAATTTCACATTTTTAATCCAAAAGGTGAAAAAAATCAAAATTTCATCTTTTTAGTCCCAAAAGTGAAAAAACAAATTTCAATATTTTTCCTCAAAAAAGTGACAAAGTCCCATTCTGAGTGGGCACTTAGAAAAAATTTTCAACTTTTTTCATCCAAAAAGTGAAAAAAATCCAAATTTCATCTTTTTTAGTCCCAAAAGTGAAAAAAATCAAACTTCAATTTTTTTCTTCAAAAAAGTGACAAAGTCCCATTCTGAGTGAGCACTTAGAAATTTTTTCTACTTTTTCATCCAAAAAGTGAAAAAATCTAAATTGAATACATTTCTTCAAAAAAGTCGCAAAGTCCCACTCTGAATGGGGACTTAGAAAAAATTTCAACATTTATCGTCAAAAATGGGAAAGCATCCAAATTTAATTTTCTTCTGCAAAGAAGTGATAAACTCCCATTCTGACAAGGGCCTTAGAAGTTCTTTTGACTTTTTACAAAAGTTGATTTTTTTTCTAAGTCCCATCTCATTATGAGATGGGACTTAGAAAAATATTCAACTTTTGTCTAAGTTGACATGTGTTCCGATTCCCATGTCAGAATGGGACATTTCGACTTATTGGATGGAAAGATAAACTTTTTTAATCCAAATAGTGAAAAAGTGAAAATTCATAGTTTTTGTCAAAAATGTGACAAAGTCCCATTCTGAGTAGGGGTTTGAAAAAATTTCACATTTTTCTTCCAAAAGGTGAAAAAAATCCACATTTCATCTTTTTAGTCCCAAAAGTGAAAAAATCAAATTTCAATTGTTTTCTTCAAAAAAGTGACAAAGTCCCATTCTGAGTGGGACACTTATAAAAAAAATCCACTTTTTTCATCCAAAAAGTGAAAAAATCCAAATTTCATCTTTTTGAGTCCCAAAAGTGAAAAAATCAAATTTCAATATTATTCTTCAAAAAAGTGACAAAGTCCCATTCTGAGTGGACACTTATAAAAAAAATCCACTTTTTTCATCCAAAAAGTGAAAAAAATCCAAATTTCATCTTTTTTAGTCCCAAAAGTGAAAAAATCAAATTTCAATTTTTTTCTTCAAAAAAGTGACAAAGTCCCATTCTGAGTGGGCACTTAGAAAAAAATTTCTACTTTTTCATCCAAAAAGTGAAAAAAATCCAAATTGAATACATTTCTTCAAAAAAGTCGCAAAGTCCCACTCTGAATGGGGACTTAAAAAAAATTTCAACATTTATCGTCCAAAAAGTGAAAGCATCCAAATTTAATTTTCTTCTGCAAAGAAGCGCTAAACTTCCATTCTGACAAGGGACTTGGAAGTTCTTTTGACTTTTTACAAAAGTAGAATTTTTTTCTAAGTCCTATCTCATTATGAGATTGGACTTAGAAAAATATTCAACTTTTGTCTAAGTTGACATGCGTTCCGCTTCCCATGTCAGAATGGGACATTTCGACTTATTGGATGGAAAGATAAACTTTTTTGATCCAAATAGTGAAAAAGTGAAAATTCATAGTTTTTGTCAAAAATGTGACAAAGTCCCATTCTGAGTAGGGATTTGAAAAAATTTCACATTTTTCATCCAAAAGGTGAAAAAATCCAAATTTCATCTTTTTAGTCCCAAAAGTGAAAAAACAAATTTCAATATTTTTCCTCAAAAAAGTGACAAAGTCCCATTCTGAGTTGGCACTTAGAAAAAATTTCAACTTTTTTCATCCAAAAAGTGAAAAAATCAAAATTTCATCTTTTTTAGTCCCAAAAGTGAAAAAAATCAAACTTAAATTTTTTTCTTCAAAAAAGTGACAAAGTCCCATTCTGAGTGGGCACTTAGAAAAAATTTCTACTTTTTCATCCAAAAAGTGAAAAAATCTACATTTAATACATTTCTTCTAAAAAGTCGCAAAGTCCCACTCTGAATGGGGACTTAAAAAAAATTTCAACATTTATCGTCCAAAAAGTGAAAGCATCCAAATTCAATTTTCTTCTGCAAAGAAGCGCTAAACTCCCATTCTGACAAGGGACTTGGAAGTTCTTTTGACTTTTTACAAAAGTAGAATTTTTTTCTAAGTCCCATCTCATTATGAGATGGACTTAGAAAAATATTCAACTTTTGTATAAGTTGACATGTGTTCCGCTTCCCATGTCAGAATGGGACATTTCGACTTATTGGATGGAAAGATAAACTTTTTTGATCCAAATAGTGAAAAAGTGAAAATTCATATTTTTTGTCAAAAACGTGACAAAGTCCCATTCTGAGTAGGGATTTGAAAAAATTTCACATTTTTTAATCCAAAAGGTGAAAAAAATCAAAATTTCATCTTTTTAGTCCCAAAAGTGAAAAAAACAAATTTCAATATTTTTCCTCAAAAAAGTGACAAAGTCCCATTCTGAGTGGGCACTTAGAAAAAATTTCAACTTTTTTCATCCAAAAAGTGAAAAAATCCAAATTTCATCTTTTTTAGTCCCAAAAGTGAAAAAAATCAAACTTCAATTTTTTTCTTCAAAAAAGTGACAAAGTCCCATTCTGAGTGAGCACTTAGAAATTTTTTCTACTTTTTCATCCAAAAGTGAAAAAATCTAAATTGAATACATTTCTTCAAAAAAGTCGCAAAGTCCCACTCTGAATGGGGACTTAGAAAAAATTTCAACATTTATCGTCAAAAATGGGAAAGCATCCAAATTTAATTTTCTTCTGCAAAGAAGTGATAAACTCCCATTCTGACAAGGGCCTTAGAAGTTCTTTTGACTTTTTACAAAAGTTGATTTTTTTCTAAGTCCCATCTCATTATGAGATGGGACTTAGAAAAATATTCAACTTTTGTCTAAGTTGACATGTGTTCCGATTCCCATGTCAGAATGGGACATTTCGACTTATTGGATGGAAAGATAAACTTTTTTAATCCAAATAGTGAAAAAGTGAAAATTCATAGTTTTTGTCAAAAATGTGACAAAGTCCCATTCTGAGTAGGGGTTTGAAAAAATTTCACATTTTTCTTCCAAAAGGTGAAAAAAATCCACATTTCATCTTTTTAGTCCCAAAAGTGAAAAAATCAAATTTCAATTGTTTTCTTCAAAAAAGTGACAAAGTCCCATTCTGAGTGGACACTTATAAAAAAAATCCACTTTTTTCATCCAAAAAGTGAAAAAATCCAAATTTCATCTTTTTGAGTCCCAAAAGTGAAAAAATCAAATTTCAATATTATTCTTCAAAAAAGTGACAAAGTCCCATTCTGAGTGGACACTTATAAAAAAAATCCACTTTTTTCATCCAAAAAGTGAAAAAATCCAAATTTCATCTTTTTTAGTCCCAAAAGTGAAAAAATCAAATTTCAATTTTTTTCTTCAAAAAAGTGACAAAGTCCCATTCTGAGTGGGCACTTAGAAAAAATTTCTACTTTTTCATCCAAAAAGTGAAAAAATCCAAATTGAATACATTTCTTCAAAAAAGTCGCAAAGTCCCACTCTGAATGGGGACTTAAAAAAAATTTCAACATTTATCGTCCAAAAAGTGAAAGCATCCAAATTTAATTTTCTTCTGCAAAGAAGCGCTAAACTTCCATTCTGACAAGGGACTTGGAAGTTCTTTTGACTTTTTACAAAAGTAGAATTTTTTTCTAAGTCCTATCTCATTATGAGATTGGACTTAGAAAAATATTCAACTTTTGTCTAAGTTGACATGCGTTCCGCTTCCCATGTCAGAATGGGACATTTCGACTTATTGGATGGAAAGATAAACTTTTTTGATCCAAATAGTGAAAAAGTGAAAATTCATAGTTTTTGTCAAAAATGTGACAAAGTCCCATTCTGAGTAGGGGTTTGAAAAAATTTCAAATTTTTCATCCAAAAGGTGAAAAAAATCCAAATTTCATCTTTTTAGTCCCAAAAATTGAAAAAACTAATTTCAATATTTTTCTTCAAAAAAGTGACAAAGTCCCATTCTGAGTGGGCACTTAGAAAAAAATTTCAACTTTTTTCATCCAAAAAGTGAAAAAATCAAATTTCATCTTTTTTAGTCCCAAAAGTGAAAAAATCTAATTTAAATTTTTTTCTTCAAAAAAGTGACAAAAGTCCCATTCTGAGTGGGCACTTAGAAAAAATTTCTACTTTTTCATCCAAAAAGTGAAAAAATCCAAATTTAATACGTTTCTTCAAAAAAGTCGCAAAGTCCCACTCTGAATGGGGACTTAGAAAACATTTCAACATTTATCGTCCAAAAAGTGAAAGCATCCAAATTCAATTTTCTTCTGCAAAGAAGCGATAAACTCCCATTCTGACAAGGGACTTGGAAGTTCTTTTGACTTTTTACAAAAGTAGAATTTTTTTCTAAGTCCCATCTCATTATGAGATTGGACTTAGAAAAATATTCAACTTTTGTCTAAGTTGACATGTGTTCCGCTTCCCATGTCAGAATGGGACATTTCGACTTATTGGATGGAAAGATAAACTTTTTTGATCCAAATAGTGAAAAAGTGAAAATTCATATTTTTTGTCAAAAATGTGACAAAGTCACATTCTGAGTAGGGATTTGAAAAAATTTCACATTTTTCATCCAAAAGGTGAAAAAATCCAAATTTCATCTTTTTAGTCCCAAAAGTGAAAAAACAAATTTCAATATTTTTCCTCAAAAAAGTGACAAAGTCCCATTCTGAGTTGGCACTTAGAAAAAATTTCAACTTTTTTCATCCAAAAAGTGAAAAAATCTAAATTTCATCTTTTTTAGTCCCAAAAGTGAAAAAAATCAAACTTAAATTTTTTTCTTCAAAAAAGTGACAAAGTCCCATTCTGAGTGGGCACTTAGAAAACATTTCTACTTTTTCATCCAAAAAGTGAAAAAATCTACATTTAATACATTTCTTCAAAAAAGTCGCAAAGTCCCACTCTGAATGGGGACTTAAAAAAAATTTCAACATTTATCGTCCAAAAAGTGAAAGCATCCAAATTCAATTTTCTTCTGCAAAGAAGCGCTAAACTCCATTCTGACAAGGGACTTGGAAGTTCTTTTGACTTTTTACAAAAGTAGAATTTTTTTCTAAGTCCCATCTCATTATGAGATGGGACTTAGAAAAATATTCAACTTTTGTATAAGTTGACATGTGTTCCGCTTCCCATGTCAGAATGGGACATTTCGACTTATTGGATGGAAAGATAAACTTTTTTGATCCAAATAGTGAAAAAGTGAAAATTCATATTTTTGTCAAAAACGTGACAAAGTCCCATTCTGAGTAGGGATTTGAAAAAATTTCACATTTTTCATCCAAAAGGTGAAAAAAATCAAAATTTCATCTTTTTAGTCCCAAAAGTGAAAAAACAAATTTCAATATTTTTCCTCAAAAAAGTGACAAAGTCCCATTCTGAGTGGGCACTTAGAAAAAATTTCAACTTTTTTCATCCAAAAAGTGAAAAAATCCAAATTTCATCTTTTTTAGTCCCAAAAGTGAAAAAAATCAAACTTCAATTTTTTTCTTCAAAAAAGTGACAAAGTCCCATTCTGAGTGAGCACTTAGAAATTTTTTCTACTTTTTCATCCAAAAAGTGAAAAAATCTAAATTGAATACATTTCTTCAAAAAAGTCGCAAAGTCCCACTCTGAATGGGGACTTAGAAAAAATTTCAACATTTATCGTCAAAAATGGGAAAGCATCCAAATTTAATTTTCTTCTGCAAAGAAGTGATAAACTCCCATTCTGACAAGGGCCTTAGAAGTTCTTTTGACTTTTTACAAAAGTTGATTTTTTTTCTAAGTCCCATCTCATTATGAGATGGGACTTAGAAAAATATTCAACTTTTGTCTAAGTTGACATGTGTTCCGATTCCCATGTCAGAATGGGGACATTTCGACTTATTGGATGGAAAGATAAACTTTTTTAATCCAAATAGTGAAAAAGTGAAAATTCATAGTTTTGTCAAAAATGTGACAAAGTCCCATTCTGAGTAGGGGTTTGAAAAAATTTCACATTTTTCTTCCAAAAGGTGAAAAAAAATCCACATTTCATCTTTTTAGTCCCAAAAGTGAAAAAATCAAATTTCAATTGTTTTCTTCAAAAAAGTGACAAAGTCCCATTCTGAGTGGGCACTTAGAAACAATTTCTACTTTTTCATCCAAAAAGTGAAAAAATCCAAATTCAATACATTTCTTCAAAAAAGTCGCAAAGTCCCACTCTAAATGGGGACTTAGAAAAAACTTCAACATTTATCGTCAAAAAAGGGAAAGCATCCAAATTTAATTTTCTTCTGCAAAGAAGTGATAAACTCCCATTCTGACAAGGGACATTGAAGTTCTTTTGACTTTTTACAAAAGTTGAATTTTTTTCTAAGTCCCATCTCATTATGAGATGGGACTTAGAAAAATATTCAACTTTTGTCTAAGTTGACATGTGTTCCGCTTCCCATGTCAGAATGGGACATTTCGACTTATTGGATGGAAAGATAAACTTTTTTGATCCAAATAGCGAAAAAGTGAAAATTCATAGTTTTTGTCAAAAATGTGACAAAGTCCCATTCTGAGTAGGGATTTGAAAAAATTTCACATTTTTCATCCAGAAGGTGAAAAAAATCCAAATTTCATCTTTTTAGTCCCAAAAGTGAAAAAACAAATTTCAATATTTTTCTTCAAAAAAGTTACAAAGTCCCATTCTGAGTGGGCACTTATAAAAAATGTCAACTTTTTTCATCCAAAATGTGAAAAAATCCAAATTTCATCTTTTTGAGTCCCAAAAGTGAAAAAATCAAATTTCAATATTATTCTTCAAAAAGTGACAAAGTCCCATTCTGAGTGGACACTTATAAAAAAAATCCACTTTTTTCATCCAAAAAAGTGAAAAAATCCAAATTTCATCTTTTTTAGTCCCAAAAGTGAAAAAATCAAATTTCAATTTTTTCTTCAAAAAAGTGACAAAGTCCCATTCTGAGTGGGCACTTAGAAAAAATTTCTACTTTTTCATCCAAAAAGTGAAAAAATCCAAATTGAATACATTTCTTCAAAAAAGTCGCAAAGTCCCACTCTGAATGGGGACTTAAAAAAAATTTCAACATTTATCGTCCAAAAAGTGAAAGCATCCAAATTTAATTTTCTTCTGCAAAGAAGCGCTAAACTTCCATTCTGACAAGGGACTTGGAAGTTCTTTTGACTTTTTACAAAAGTAGAATTTTTTTCTAAGTCCCATCTCATTATGAGATGGGACTTAGAAAAATATTCAACTTTTGTCTAAGTTGACATGTGTTTCGCTTCCCATGTCAGAATGGGACATTTCGACTTATTGGATGGAAAGATAAACTTTTTTGATCCAAATAGTGAAACAGTGAAAATTCATATTTTTTGTCAAAAACGTGACAAAGTCCCATTCTGAGTAGGGATTTGAAAAAATTTCACATTTTTCATCCAAAAGGTGAAAAAAATCAAAATTTCATCTTTTTAGTCCCAAAAGTGAAAAAACAAATTTCAATATTTTTCCTCAAAAAAGTGACAAAGTCCCATTCTGAGTGGGCACTTAGAAAAAATTTCAACTTTTTTCATCCAAAAAGTGAAAAAATCCAAATTTCATCTTTTTTAGTCCCAAAAGTGAAAAAAATCAAACTTCAATTTTTTTTCTTCAAAAAAGTGACAAAGTCCCATTCTGAGTGGGCACTTAGAAAATTTTTCTACTTTTTCATCCAAAAAGTGAAAAAATCTAAATTGAATACATTTCTTCAAAAAAGTCGCAAAGTCCCACTCTGAATGGGGACTTAGAAAAAATGTCAACATTTATCGTCAAAAATGGGAAAGCATCCAAATTTAATTTTCTTCTGCAAAGAAGTGATAAACTCCCATTCTGACAAGGGCCTTAGAAGTTCTTTCGACTTTTTACAAAAGTTGAAATTTTTTCTAAGTCCCATCTCATTATGAGATTGGACTTATAAAAATATTCAACTTTTGTCTAAGTTGACATGTGTTCCGCTTCCCATGTCAGAATGGGACATTTCGACTTATTGGATGGAAAGATAAACTTTTTTGATCCAAATAGTGAAAAAGTGAAAATTCAAAGTTTTTGTCAAAAATGTGACAAAGTCCCATTCTGAGTAGGGGTTTGAAAAAATTTCACATTTTTCATCCAAAAGGTGAAAAAAATCCAAATTTCATCTTTTTAGTCCCAAATGTGAAAAAACAAATTTCAATATTTTTCTTCAAAAAAGTGACAAAGTCCCATTCTGAGTGGGCACTTAGAAAAAATTTCAACTTTTTTCATCCAAAAAGTGAAAAAAATCAAGAATTTCATCTTTTTTAGTCCCAAAAGTGAAAAAACAAATTTCAATATTTTTCCTCAAAAAAGTGACAAAGTCCCATTCTGAGTGGGCACTTAGAAAAAATTTCAACTTTTTTTCATCCAAAAAGTGAAAAAATCCAAATTTCATCTTTTTTAGTCCCAAAAGTGAAAAAAATCAAACTTCAATTTTTTTCTTCAAAAAAGTGACAAAGTCCCATTCTGAGTGAGCACTTAGAAATTTTTCTACTTTTTCATCCAAAAAGTGAAAAAATCTAAATTGAATACATTTCTTCAAAAAAGTCGCAAAGTCCCACTCTGAATGGGGACTTAGAAAAAATTTCAACATTTATCGTCAAAAATGGGAAAGCATCCAAATTTAATTTTCTTCTGCAAAGAAGTGATAAACTCCCATTCTGACAAGGGCCTTAGAAGTTCTTTTGACTTTTTACAAAAGTTGATTTTTTTTCTAAGTCCCATCTCATTATGAGATGGGACTTAGAAAAATATTCAACTTTTGTCTAAGTTGACATGTGTTCCGATTCCCATGTCAGAATGGGACATTTCGACTTATTGGATGGAAAGATAAACTTTTTTAATCCAAATAGTGAAAAAGTGAAAATTCATAGTTTTTGTCAAAAATGTGACAAAGTCCCATTCTGAGTAGGGGTTTGAAAAAAATTCACATTTTTCTTCCAAAAGGTGAAAAAAATCCACATTTCATCTTTTTAGTCCCAAAAGTGAAAAAATCAAATTTCAATTGTTTTCTTCAAAAAAGTGACAAAGTCCCATTCTGAGTGGGCACTTAGAAACAATTTCTACTTTTCATCCAAAAAGTGAAAAAATCCAAATTCAATACATTTCTTCAAAAAAGTCGCAAAGTCCCACTCTAAATGGGGACTTAGAAAAAACTTCAACATTTATCGTCAAAAAAGGGAAAGCATCCAAATTTAATTTTCTTCTGCAAAGAAGTGATAAACTCCCATTCTGACAAGGGACATTGAAGTTCTTTTGACTTTTTACAAAAGTTGAATTTTTTTCTAAGTCCCATCTCATTATGAGATGGGACTTAGAAAAATATTCAACTTTTGTCTAAGTTGACATGTGTTCCGCTTCCCATGTCAGAATGGGACATTTCGACTTATTGGATGGAAAGATAAACTTTTTTGATCCAAATAGTGAAAAAGTGAAAATTCATAGTTTTTGTCAAAATTGTGACAAAGTCCCATTCTGAGTAGGGATTTGAAAAAATTTCACATTTTTCATCCAGAAGGTGAAAAAAATCAAAATTTCATCTTTTTAGTCCCAAAAGTGAAAAAACAAATTTCAATATTTTTCTTCAAAAAAGTGACAAAGTCCCATTCTGAGTGGGCACTTATAAAAAATGTCAACTTTTTTCATCCAAAATGTGAAAAAATCCAAATTTCATCTTTTTGAGTCCCAAAAGTGAAAAAATCAAATTTCAATATTATTCTTCAAAAAAGTGACAAAGTCCCATTCTGAGTGGGACACTTATAAAAAAAATCCACTTTTTTCATCCAAAAAGTGAAAAAATCCAAATTTCATCTTTTTTTAGTCCCAAAAGTGAAAAAATCAAATTTCAATTTTTTTCTTCAAAAAAGTGACAAAGTCCCATTCTGAGTGGGCACTTAGAAAAAATTTCTACTTTTTCATCCAAAAAGTGAAAAAATCCAAATTGAATACATTTCTTCAAAAAAGTCGCAAAGTCCCACTCTGAATGGGGACTTAGAAAAAATGTCAACATTTATCGTCAAAAATGGGAAAGCATCCAAATTTAATTTTCTTCTGCAAAGAAGTGATAAACTCCCATTCTGACAAGGGCCTTAGAAGTTCTTTCGACTTTTTACAAAAGTTGAAATTTTTTCTAAGTCCCATCTCATTATGAGATTGGACTTATAAAAATATTCAACTTTTGTCTAAGTTGACATGTGTTCCGCTTCCCATGTCAGAATGGGACATTTCGACTTATTGGATGGAAAGATAAACTTTTTTGATCCAAATAGTGAAAAAGTGAAAATTCAAAGTTTTTGTCAAAAATGTGTCAAAGTCCCATTCTGAGTAGGGGTTTGAAAAAAATTTCACATTTTTCATCCAAAAGGTGAAAAAAAATCCAAATTTCATCTTTTTAGTCCAAAAGTGAAAAAACAAATTTCAATATTTTTCTTCAAAAAAGTGACAAAGTCCCATTCTGAGTGGGCCACTTAGAAAAATTTCAACTTTTTTCATCCAAAAAGTGAAAAAATCCAAATTTCATCTTTTTTAGTCCCAAAAGTGAAAAAATCAAATTTCAATTGTTTTCTTCAAAAAAGTGACAAAGTCCCATTCTGAGTGGGCACTTAGAAACAATTTCTACTTTTTCATCCAAAAAGTGAAAAAATCCAAATTGAATACATTTCTTAAAAAAAGTCGCAAAGTTCCACTCTGAATGGGGACTTAGAAAAAATTTCAACATTTATCGTCCAAAAAGTGAAAGCATCCAAATTCAATTTTCTTCTGCAAAGAAGCGATAAACTCCCATTCTGACAAGGGACTTGGAAGTTCTTTTGACTTTTTACAAAAGTTGAATTTTTTTCTAAGTCCCATCTCATTATGAGATGGGACTTAGAAAAATATTCAACTTTTGTCTAAGTTGACATGCGTTCCGCTTCCCCATGTCAGAATGGGACATTTCGACTTATTGGATGGAAAGATAAACTTTTTTGATCCAAATAGTGAAAAAGTGAAAATTCATAGTTTTTGTCAAAAATGTGACAAAGTCCCATTCTGAGTAGGGGTTTGAAAAAATTTCAAATTTTTCATCCAAAAGGTGAAAAAAATCCAAATTTCATCTTTTTAGTCCCAAAAATTGAAAAAACTAATTTCAATATTTTTCTTCAAAAAAGTGACAAAGTCCCATTCTGAGTGGGCACTTAGAAAAAATTTCAACTTTTTTCATCCAAAAAGTGAAAAAATCCAAATTTCATCTTTTTTAGTCCCAAAAGTGAAAAAATCTAATTTAAATTTTTTTCTTCAAAAAAGTGACAAAGTCCCATTCTGAGTGGGCACTTAGAAAAAATTTCTACTTTTTCATCCAAAAAGTGAAAAAAATCCAAATTGAATACGTTTCTTCAAAAAAGTCGCAAAGTCCCACTCTGAATGGGGACTTAGAAAACATTTCAACATTTATCGTCCAAAAAGTGAAAGCATCCAAATTCAATTTTCTTCTGCAAAGAAGCGATAAACTCCCATTCTGACAAGGGACTTGGAAGTTCTTTTGACTTTTTACAAAAGTAGAATTTTTTTCTAAGTCCCATCTCATTATGAGATTGGACTTAGAAAAATATTCAACTTTTGTCTAAGTTGACATGTGTTCCGCTTCCCATGTCAGAATGGGACATTTCGACTTATTGGATGGAAAGATAAACTTTTTTGATCCAAATAGTGAAAAAGTGAAAATTCATATTTTTTGTCAAAAATGTGACAAAGTCACATTCTGAGTAGGGATTTGAAAAAATTTCACATTTTTCATCCAAAAGGTGAAAAAAATCCAAATTTCATCTTTTTAGTCCCAAAAGTGAAAAAACAAATTTCAATATTTTTCCTCAAAAAAGTGACAAAGTCCCATTCTGAGTTGGCACTTAGAAAAAATTTCAACTTTTTTCATCCAAAAAGTGAAAAAATCAAAATTTCATCTTTTTTAGTCCCAAAAGTGAAAAAAATCAAACTTAAATTTTTTTCTTCAAAAAAGTGACAAAGTCCCATTCTGAGTGGGCACTTAGAAAAAATTTCTACTTTTTCATCCAAAAAGTGAAAAAATCTACATTTAATACATTTCTTCAAAAAAGTCGCAAAGTCCCACTCTGAATGGGGACTTAAAAAAAATTTCAACATTTATCGTCCAAAAAGTGAAAGCATCCAAATTCAATTTTCTTCTGCAAAGAAGCGCTAAACTCCCATTCTGACAAGGGACTTGGAAGTTCTTTTGACTTTTTACAAAAGTAGAATTTTTTTCTAAGTACCATCTCATTATGAGATGGGACTTAGAAAAATATTCAACTTTTGTATAAGTTGACATGTGTTCCGCTTCCCATGTCAGAATGGGACATTTCGACTTATTGGATGGAAAGATAAACTTTTTTGATCCAAATAGTGAAAAAGTGAAAATTCATATTTTTTGTCAAAAACGTGACAAAGACCCATTCTGAGTAGGGATTTGAAAAAATTTCACATTTTTCATCCAAAAGGTGAAAAAAATCAAAATTTCATCTTTTTAGTCCCAAAAGTGAAAAAACAAATTTCAATATTTTTCCTCAAAAAAGTGACAAAGTCCCATTCTGAGTGGGCACTTAGAAAAAATTTCAACTTTTTTCATCCAAAAAGTGAAAAAATCCAAATTTCATCTTTTTTAGTCCCAAAAGTGAAAAAATCAAATTTCAATTGTTTTCTTCAAAAAAGTGACAAAGTCCCATTCTGAGTGGGCACTTAGAAACAATTTCTACTTTTTCATCCAAAAAGTGAAAAAATCCAAATTCAATACATTTCTTCAAAAAAGTCGCAAAGTCCCACTCTAAAATGGGGACTTAGAAAAAACTTCAACATTTATCGTCAAAAAAGGGAAAGCATCCAAATTTAATTTTCTTCTGCAAAGAAGTGATAAACTCCCATTCTGACAAGGGACATTGAAGTTCTTTTGACTTTTTACAAAAGTTGAATTTTTTTCTAAGTCCCATCTCATTATGAGATGGGACTTAGAAAAATATTCAACTTTTGTCTAAGTTGACATGTGTTCCGCTTCCCATGTCAGAATGGGACATTTCGACTTATTGGATGGAAAGATAAACTTTTTTGATCCAAAATAGTGAAAAAGTGAAAATTCATAGTTTTTGTCAAAAATGTGACAAAGTCCCATTCTGAGTAGGGATTTGAAAAAATTTCACATTTTTCATCCAGAAGGTGAAAAAAATCCAAATTTCATCTTTTTAGTCCCAAAAGTGAAAAAAACAAATTTCAATATTTTTCTTCAAAAAAGTGACAAAGTCCCATTCTGAGTGGGCACTTATAAAAAATGTCAACTTTTTTCATCCAAAATGTGAAAAAATCCAAATTTCATCTTTTTGAGTCCCAAAAGTGAAAAAATCAAATTTCAATATTATTCTTCAAAAAAGTGACAAAGTCCCATTCTGAGTGGACACTTATAAAAAAATCCACTTTTTTCATCCAAAAAGTGAAAAAATCCAAATTTCATCTTTTTTAGTCCCAAAAGTGAAAAAATCAAATTTCAATTTTTTCTTCAAAAAAGTGACAAAGTCCCATTCTGAGTGGGCACTTAGAAAAAATTTCTACTTTTTCATCCAAAAAGTGAAAAAATCCAAATTGAATACATTTCTTCAAAAAAGTCGCAAAGTCCCACTCTGAATGGGGACTTAAAAAAATTTCAACATTTATCGTCCAAAAAGTGAAAGCATCCAAATTTAATTTTCTTCTGCAAAGAAGCGCTAAACTTCCATTCTGACAAGGGACTTGGAAGTTCTTTTGACTTTTTACAAAAGTAGAATTTTTTTCTAAGTCCCATCTCATTATGAGATGGGACTTAGAAAAATATTCAACTTTTGTCTAAGTTGACATGTGTTTCGCTTCCCATGTCAGAATGGGACATTTCGACTTATTGGATGGAAAGATAAACTTTTTTGATCCAAATAGTGAAAAATTGAAAATTCATATTTTTTGTCAAAAACGTGACAAAGTCCCATTCTGAGTAGGGATTTGAAAAAATTTCACATTTTTCATCCAAAAAGTGAAAAAAATCAAAATTTCATCTTTTTAGTCCCAAAAGTGAAAAAACAAATTTCAATATTTTTCCTCAAAAAAGTGACAAAGTCCCATTCTGAGTGGGCACTTAGAAAAAACTTCAACTTTTTTCATCCAAAAAGTGAAAAAATCCAAATTTCATCTTTTTTAGTCCCAAAAGTGAAAAAAATCAAACTTCAATTTTTTTCTTCAAAAAAGTGACAAAGTCCCATTCTGAGTGGGCACTTAGAAAATTTTTCTACTTTTTCATCCAAAAAGTGAAAAAATCTAAATTGAATACATTTCTTCAAAAAAGTCGCAAAGTCCCACTCTGAATGGGGACTTAGAAAAAATTTCAACATTTATCGTCAAAAATGGGAAAGCATCCAAATTTTATTTTCTTCTGCAAAGAAGTGATAAACTCCCATTCTGACAAGGGCCTTAGAAGTTCTTTCGACTTTTTACAAAAGTTGAAATTTTTTCTAAGTCCCATCTCATTATGAGATGGGACTTATAAAAATATTCAACTTTTGTCTAAGTTGACATGTGTTCCGCTTCCCATGTCAGAATGGGACATTTCGACTTATTGGATGGAAAGATAAACTTTTTTGATCCAAATAGTGAAAAAGTGAAAATTCAAAGTTTTTGTCAAAAATGTGACAAAGTCCCATTCTGAGTAGGGGTTTGAAAAAATTTCACATTTTTCATCCAAAAGGTGAAAAAAATCAAAATTTCATCTTTTTAGTCCCAAAAGTGAAAAAACAAATTTCAATATTTTTCTTCAAAAAAGTGACAAAGTCCCATTCTGAGTGGGCACTTAGAAAAAATTTCAACTTTTTTCATCCAAAAAGTGAAAAAATCCAAATTTCATCTTTTTTAGTCCCAAAAGTGAAAAAAATCAAACTTCAATTTGTTTCTTCAAAAAAGTGACAAAGTCCCATTCTGAGTGGGCACTTAGAAAAATTTTCTACTTTTTCATCCAAAAAGTGAAAAAATCTAAATTGAATACATTTCTTCAAAAAAGTCGCAAAGTCCCAGTCTGAATGGGGACTTAGAAAAAATTTCAACATTTATCGTCAAAAATGGGAAAGCATCCAAATTTAATTTTCTTCTGCAAAGAAGTGATAAACTCCCATTCTGACAAGGGCCTTAGAAGTTCTTTTGACTTTTTACAAAAGTTGATTTTTTTTCTAAGTCCCATCTCATTATGAGATGGGACTTAGAAAAATATTCAACTTTTGTCTAAATTGACATGTGTTCCGCTTCCCATGTCAGAATGGGACATTTCGACCTATTGGATGGAAAGATAAACTTTTTGATCCAAATAGTGAAAAAGTGAAAATTCATAGTTTTTGTCAAAAATGTGACAAAGTCCCATTCTGAGTAGGGATTTGAAAAAATTTCTCATTTTTCATCCAAAAGGTGAAAAAAATCCAAATTTCATCTTTTTAGTCCCAAAAGTGAAAAAACAAATTTCAATATTTTTCTTCCAAAAAGTGACAAAGTCCCATTCTGAGTGGGCTCTTAGACAAAATTTCAACTTTTTTCATCCAAAAAGTGAAAAAATCCAAATTTCATCTTTTTTAGTCCCAAAAGTGAAAAAATCAAATTTCAATTGTTTTCTTCAAAAAAGTGACAAAGTCCCATTCTGAGTGGGCACTTAGAATTTTTTTTGACTTTTTCATCCAAAAGTGAAAAAATCCAAATTGAATACATTTCTTCAAAAAAGTCGCAAAGTCCCACTCTGAATGGGGACTTGGAAAAAATTTCAACATTTATCGTCCAAAAAGGGAAAGCATCCAAATTAAATTTTCTTCTGCAAAGAAGTGATAAACTTCGATTCTGACAAGGGCCTTAGAAGTTCTTTCGACTTTTTACAAAAGTTGAATTTTTTTCTAAGTCCCCTCTCATTATGAGATGGGACTTAGAAAAATATTCAACTTTTGTCTAAGTTGACATGTGTTCCGATTCCCATGTCAGAATGGGACATTTCGACTTATTGGATGGAAAGATAAACTTTTTTAATCCAAATAGTGAAAAAGTGAAAATTCATAGTTTTTGTCAAAAATGTGACAAAGTCACATTCTGAGTAGGGATTTGAAAAAATTTCACATTTTTCATCCAAAAGGTGAAAAAATCCAAATTTCATCTTTTTAGTCCCAAAAGTGAAAAAACAAATTTCAATATTTTTCTTCAAAAAAGTGACAAAGTCCCATTCTGAGTGGACACTTAGAAAAAATTTCAACTTTTTTCATCCAAAAAGTGAAAAAATCCAAATTTCATCTTTTTTAGTCCCAAAAGTGAAAAAATCAAATTTCAATTGTTTTCTTCAAAAAAGTGACAAAGTCCCATTCTGAGTGGGCACTTAGAAACAATTTCTACTTTTTCATCCAAAAAGTGAAAAAATCCAAATTGAATACATTTCTTAAAAAAAGTCGCAAAGTCCCACTCTGAATGGGGACTTAGAAAAAATTTCAACATTTATCGTCCAAAAAGTGAAAGCATCCAAATTCAATTTTCTTCTGCAAAGAAGCGATAAACTCCCATTCTGACAAGGGACTTGGAAGTTCTTTTGACTTTTTACAAAAGTTGAATTTTTTTCTAAGTCCCATCTCATTATGAGATGGGACTTAGAAAAATATTCAACTTTTGTCTAAGTTGACATGTGTTCCGCTTCCCATGTCAGAATGGGACATTTCGACTTATTGGATGGAAAGATAAACTTTTTTGATCCAAATAGTGAAAAAGTGAAAATTCATAGTTTTTGTCAAAAATGTGACAAAGTCCCATTCTGAGTAGGGGTTTGAAAAAATTTCAAATTTTTCATCCAAAAGGTGAAAAAAATCCAAATTTCATCTTTTTAGTCCCAAAAATTGAAAAAACTAATTTCAATATTTTTCTTCAAAAAAGTGACAAAGTCCCATTCTGAGTGGGCACTTAGAAACAATTTCAACTTTTTTCATCCTAAAAGTGAAAAAATCCAAATTTCATCTTTTTTAGTCCCAAAAGTGAAAAAATCTAATTTAAATTTTTTTCTTCAAAAAAGTGACAAAGTCCCATTCTGAGTGGGCACTTAGAAAAAATTTCTACTTTTTCATCCAAAAAGTGAAAAAATCCAAATTGAATACGTTTCTTCAAAAAAGTCGCAAAGTCCCACTCTGAATGGGGACTTAGAAAACATTTCAACATTTATCGTCCAAAAAGTGAAAGCATCCAAATTCAATTTTCTTCTGCAAAGAAGCGATAAACTCCCATTCTGACAAGGGACTTGGAAGTTCTTTTGACTTTTTACAAAAGTAGAATTTTTTTCTAAGTCCCATCTCATTATGAGATTGGACTTAGAAAAATATTCAACTTTTGTCTAAGTTGACATGTGTTCCGCTTCCCATGTCAAAATGGGACATTTCGACTTATTGGATGGAAAGATAAACTTTTTTGATCCAAATAGTGAAAAAGTGAAAATTCATATTTTTTGTCAAAAATGTGACAAAGTCACATTCTGAGTAGGGATTTGAAAAAATTTCACATTTTTCATCCAAAAGGTGAAAAAATCCAAATTTCATCTTTTTAGTCCCAAAAGTGAAAAAACAAATTTCAATATTTTTCCTCAAAAAAGTGACAAAGTCCCATTCTGAGTTGGCACTTAGAAAAAATTTCAACTTTTTTCATCCAAAAAGTGAAAAAATCAAAATTTCATATTTTTAAGTCCCAAAAGTGAAAAAAATCAAACTTAAATTTTTTTCTTCAAAAAAGTGACAAAGTCCCATTCTGAGTGGGCACTTAGAAAAAATTTCTACTTTTTCATCCAAAAAGTGAAAAAATCTAAATTTAATACATTTCTTCAAAAAAGTCGCAAAGTCCCACTCTGAATTGGGACTTAAAAAAAATTTCAACATTTATCGTCCAAAAAGTGAAAGCATCCAAATTCAATTTTCTTCTGCAAAGAAGCGCTAAACTCCCATTCTGACAAGGGACTTGGAAGTTCTTTTGACTTTTTACAAAAGTAGAATTTTTTTCTAAGTCCCATCTCATTATGAGATGGGACTTAGAAAAATATTCAACTTTTGTATAAGTTGACATGTGTTCCGCTTCCCATGTCAGAATGGGACATTTCGACTTATTGGATGGAAAGATAAACTTTTTTGATCCAAATAGTGAAAAAGTGAAAATTCATATTTTTTGTCAAAAACGTGACAAAGTCCCATTCTGAGTAGGGATTTGAAAAAATTTCACATTTTTCATCCAAAAGGTGAAAAAAATCAAAATTTCATCTTTTTAGTCCCAAAAGTGAAAAAACAAATTTCAATATTTTTCTTCAAAAAAGTGACAAAGTCCCATTCTGAGTGGGCACTTAGAAAAAATTTCAACTTTTTTCATCCAAAAAGTGAAAATATCCAAATTTCATCTTTTTTAGTCCCAAAAGTGAAAAAAATCAAACTTCAATTTTTTTCTTCAAAAAAGTGACAAAGTCCCATTCTGAGTGGGCACTTAGAAAATTTTTCTACTTTTTCATCCAAAAAGTGAAAAAATCTAAATTGAATACATTTCTTCAAAAAAGTCGCAAAGTCCCACTCTGAATGGGGACTTAGAAATAATTTCAACATTTATCGTCAAAAATGGGAAAGCATCCAAATTTAATTTTCTTCTGCAAAGAAGTGATAAACTCCCATTCTGACAAGGGCCTTAGAAGTTCTTTTGACTTTTTACAAAAGTTGATTTTTTTTCTAAGTCCCATCTCATTATGAGATGGGACTTAGAAAAATATTCAACTTTTGTCTAAGTTGACATGTGTTCCGCTTCCCATGTCAGAATGGGACATTTCGACCTATTGGATGGAAAGATAAACTTTTTGATCCAAATAGTGAAAAAGTGAAAATTCATAGTTTTTGTCAAAAATGTGACAAAGTCCCATTCTGAGTAGGGATTTGAAAACATTTCTCATTTTTCATCCAAAAGGTGAAAAAAATCCAAATTTCATCTTTTTAGTCCCAAAAGTGAAAAAACAAATTTCAATATTTTTCTTCAAAAAAGTGACAAAGTCCCATTCTGAGTGGGCTCTTAGACAAAATTTCAACTTTTTTCATCCAAAAAGTGAAAAAATCCAAATTTCATCTTTTTTAGTCCCAAAAGTGAAAAAATCAAATTTCAATTTTTTTCTTCAAAAAAGTGACAAAGTCCCATTCTGAGTGGGCACTTAGAATTTTTTTTTGACTTTTTCATCCAAAAAGTGAAAAAATCCAAATTGAATACATTTCTTCAAAAAAGTCGCAAAGTCCCACTCTGAATGGGGACTTGGAAAAAATTTCAACATTTATCGTCCAAAAAGGGAAAGCATCCAAATTTAATTTTCTTCTGCAAAGAAGTGATAAACTCCGATTCTGACAAGGGCCTTAGAAGTTCTTTCGACTTTTTACAAAAGTTGAATTTTTTTCTAAGTCCCATCTCATAATGAGATGGGACTTAGAAAAATATTCAACTTTTGTCTAAGTTGACATGTGTTCCGATTCCCATGTCAGAATGGGACATTTCGACTTATTGGATGGAAAGATAAACTTTTTTAATCCAAATAGTGAAAAAGTGAAAATTCATAGTTTTTGTCAAAAATGTGACAAAGTCCCATTCTGTGTAGGGGTTTGAAAAAATTTCACATTTTTCTTCCAAAAGGTGAAAAAAATCCACATTTCATCTTTTTAGTCCCAAAAGTGAAAAAACAAATTTCAATATTTTTCTTCAAAAAAGTGACAAAGTCCCATTCTGAGTGGGAACTTAGAAAAAATTTCAACTTTTTTCATCCAAAAAGTGAAAAAATCCAAATTTCATCTTTTTTAGTCCCAAAAGTGAAAAATCAAATTTCAATTGTTTTCTTCAAAAAAGTGACAAAGTCCCATTCTGAGTGGGCACTTAGAAACAATTTCTACTTTTTCATCCAAAAAGTGAAAAAATCCAAATTCAATACATTTCTTCAAAAAAGTCGCAAAGTCCCACTCTAAATGGGGACTTAGAAAAAACTTCAACATTTATCGTCAAAAAAGGGAAAGCATCCAAATTTAATTTTCTTCTGCAAAGAAGTGATAAACTCCCATTCTGACAAGGGACATTGAAGTTCTTTTGACTTTTTACAAAAGTTGAATTTTTTTCTAAGTCCCATCTCATTATGAGATGGGACTTAGAAAAATATTCAACTTTTGTTTAAGTTGACATGTGTTCCGCTTCCCATGTCAGAATGGGACATTTTGACTTATTGGATGGAAAGATAAACTTTTTGATCCAAATAGTGAAAAAGTGAAAATTCATAGTTTTTGTCAAAAATGTGACAAAGTCCCATTCTGAGTAGGGATTTGAAAAAATTGCACATTTTTCATCCAAAAGGTGAAAAAAATCAAAATTTCATCTTTTTAGTCCCAAAAGTGAAAAAACAAATTTCAATATTTTTCTTCAAAAAAGTGACAAAGTCCCATTCTGAGTGGGCACTTAGAAAAAATTTCAACTTTTTTCATCCAAAAGGTGAAAAAATCCAAATTTCATCTTTTTAGTCCCAAAAGTGAAAAAACAAATTTCAATATTTTTCCTCAAAAAAGTGACAAAGTCCCATTCTGAGTTGGCACTTAGAAAAAATTTCAATTTTTTTCATCCAAAAAGTGAAAAAATCTAAATTTCATCTTTTTTAGTCCCAAAAGTGAAAAAATCAAACTTAAATTTTTTTCTTCAAAAAAGTGACAAAGTCCCATTCTGAGTGGGCACTTAGAAAAAATTTCTACTTTTTCATCCAAAAAGTGAAAAAATCTAAATTAAATACATTTCTTCAAAAAAGTCGCAAAGTCCCACTCTGAATGGGGACTTAGAAAAAATTTCAACATTTATCGTCCAAAAAGTGAAAGCATCCAAATTCAATTTTCTTCTGCAAAGAAGTGATAAACTCCTATTCTGACAAGGGCCTTAGAAGTTCTTTTGACTTTTTACAAAAGTTGATTTTTTTTCTAAATCACTTTTTTCTTCCAAAAGGTGAAAAAAATCCACATTTCATCTTTTTAGTCCCAAAAGTGAAAAAATAAATTTCAATATTTTTCTTCAAAAAAGTGACAAAGTCCCATTCTGAGTGGGAACTTAGAAAAAATTTCAACTTTTTTCATCCAAAAAGTGAAAAAATCCAAATTTCATCTTTTTTAGTCCCAAAAGTGAAAAAATCAAATTTCAATTGTTTTCTTCAAAAAAGTGACAAAGTCCCATTCTGAGTGGCCACTTAGAAACAATTTCTACTTTTTCATCCAAAAAGTGAAAAAATCCAAATTCAATACATTTCTTCAAAAAAGTCGCAAAGTCCCACTCTAAATGGGGACTTAGAAAAAACTTCAACATTTATCGTCAAAAAAGGGAAAGCATCCAAATTTAATTTTCTTCTGCAAAGAAGTGATAAACTCCCATTCTGACAAGGGACATTGAAGTTCTTTTGACTTTTTACAAAAGTTGAATTTTTTTCTAAGTCCCATCTCATTATGAGATGGGACTTAGAAAAATATTCAACTTTTGTCTAAGTTGACATGTGTTCCGCTTCCCATGTCAGAATGGGACATTTTGACTTATTGGATGGAAAGATAAACTTTTTGATCCAAATAGTGAAAAAGTGAAAATTCATAGTTTTTGTCAAAAATGTGACAAAGTCCCATTCTGAGTAGGGATTTGAAAAAATTTCACATTTTTCATCCAAAAGGTGAAAAAAATCCAAATTTGATCTTTTTAGTCCCAAAAGTGAAAAAACAAATTTCTATATTTTTCTTCAAAAAAGTGACAAAGTCCCATTCTAAGTGGGCACTTAGAAAAAATTTCAACTTTTTTCATCCAAAAAGTGAAAAAATCCAAATTTCATCTTTTTTAGTCCCAAAAGTGAAAAAATCAAATTTCAATTGTTTTCTTCAAAAAAGTGACAAAGTCCCATTCTGAGTGGGCACTTAGAAACAATTTCTACTTTTTCATCCAGAAAGTGAAAAAATCCAAATTGAATACATTTCTTAAAAAAAGTCGCAAAGTCCCACTCTGAATGGGGACTTAGAAAAAATTTCAACATTTATCGTCCAAAAAGTGAAAGCATCCAAATTTAATTTTCTTCTGCAAAGAAGTGATAAACTCCCATTCTGACAAGGGACTTGGAAGTTCTTTTGACTTTTTAAAAAAGTAGAATTTTTTTCTAAGTCCCATCTCATTATGAGATGGGACTTAGAAAAATATTCAACTTTTGTCTAAGTTGACATGTGTTTTCCGCTTCCCATGTCAGAATGAGACATTTCGACTTATTGGATGGAAAGATAAACTTTTTTGATCCAAATAGTGAAAAAGTGAAAATTCATATTTTTTGTCAAAAACGTGACAAAGTCCCATTCTGAGTAGGGATTTGAAAAAATTTCACATTTTTCATCCAAAAGGTGAAAAAAATCAAAATTTCATCTTTTTAGTCCCAAAAGTGAAAAAACAAATTTCAATATTTTTCTTCAAAAAAGTGACAAAGTCCCATTCTGAGTGGGCACTTAGAAAAAATTTCAACTTTTTTCATCCAAAAAGTGAAAATATCCAAATTTCATCTTTTTTAGTCCCAAAAGTGAAAAAAATCAAACTTCAATTTTTTTCTTCAAAAAAGTGACAAAGTCCCATTCTGAGTGGGCACTTAGAAAATTTTTCTACTTTTTCATCCAAAAAGTGAAAAAATCTAAATTGAATACATTTCTTCAAAAAAGTCGCAAAGTCCCACTCTGAATGGGGACTTAGAAATAATTTCAACATTTATCGTCAAAAATGGGAAAGCATCCAAATTTAATTTTCTTCTGCAAAGAAGTGATAAACTCCCATTCTGACAAGGGCCTTAGAAGTTCTTTTGACTTTTTACAAAAGTTGATTTTTTTTTCTAAGTCCCATCTCATTATGAGATGGGACTTAGAAAAATATTCAACTTTTGTCTAAGTTGACATGTGTTCCGCTTCCCATGTCAGAATGGGACATTTCGACCTATTGGATGGAAAGATAAACTTTTTGATCCAAATAGTGAAAAAGTGAAAATTCATAGTTTTTGTCAAAAATGTGACAAAGTCCCATTCTGAGTAGGGATTTGAAAACATTTCTCATTTTTCATCCAAAAGGTGAAAAAAATCCAAATTTCATCTTTTTAGTCCCAAAAGTGAAAAAACAAATTTCAATATTTTTCTTCAAAAAAGTGACAAAGTCCCATTCTGAGTGGGCTCTTAGACAAAATTTCAACTTTTTTCATCCAAAAAGTGAAAAAATCCAAATTTCATCTTTTTTAGTCCCAAAAGTGAAAAAATCAAATTTCAATTTTTTTCTTCAAAAAAGTGACAAAGTCCCATTCTGAGTGGGCACTTAGAATTTTTTTTTGACTTTTTCATCCAAAAAGTGAAAAAATCCAAATTGAATACATTTCTTCAAAAAAGTCGCAAAGTCCCACTCTGAATGGGGACTTGGAAAAAATTTCAACATTTATCGTCCAAAAAGGGAAAGCATCCAAATTTAATTTTCTTCTGCAAAGAAGTGATAAACTCCGATTCTGACAAGGGCCTTAGAAGTTCTTTCGACTTTTTACAAAAGTTGAATTTTTTTCTAAGTCCCATCTCATAATGAGATGGGACTTAGAAAAATATTCAACTTTTGTCTAAGTTGACATGTGTTCCGATTCCCATGTCAGAATGGGACATTTCGACTTATTGGATGGAAAGATAAACTTTTTTAATCCAAATAGTGAAAAAGTGAAAATTCATAGTTTTTGTCAAAAATGTGACAAAGTCCCATTCTGTGTAGGGGTTTGAAAAAATTTCACATTTTTCTTCCAAAAGGTGAAAAAAATCCACATTTCATCTTTTTAGTCCCAAAAGTGAAAAAACAAATTTCAATATTTTTCTTCAAAAAAGTGACAAAGTCCCATTCTGAGTGGGAACTTAGAAAAAATTTCAACTTTTTTCATCCAAAAAGTGAAAAAATCCAAATTTCATCTTTTTTAGTCCCAAAAGTGAAAAAATCAAATTTCAATTGTTTTCTTCAAAAAAGTGACAAAGTCCCATTCTGAGTGGGCACTTAGAAACAATTTCTACTTTTTCATCCAAAAAGTGAAAAAATCCAAATTCAATACATTTCTTCAAAAAAGTCGCAAAGTCCCACTCTAAATGGGGACTTAGAAAAAACTTCAACATTTATCGTCAAAAAAGGGAAAGCATCCAAATTTAATTTTCTTCTGCAAAGAAGTGATAAACTCCCATTCTGACAAGGGACATTGAAGTTCTTTTGACTTTTTACAAAAGTTGAATTTTTTTCTAAGTCCCATCTCATTATGAGATGGGACTTAGAAAAATATTCAACTTTTGTTTAAGTTGACATGTGTTCCGCTTCCCATGTCAGAATGGGACATTTTGACTTATTGGATGGAAAGATAAACTTTTTGATCCAAATAGTGAAAAAGTGAAAATTCATAGTTTTTGTCAAAAATGTGACAAAGTCCCATTCTGAGTAGGGATTTGAAAAAATTGCACATTTTTCATCCAAAAGGTGAAAAAAATCAAAATTTCATCTTTTTAGTCCCAAAAGTGAAAAAACAAATTTCAATATTTTTCTTCAAAAAAGTGACAAAGTCCCATTCTGAGTGGGCACTTAGAAAAAATTTCAACTTTTTTCATCCAAAAGGTGAAAAAATCCAAATTTCATCTTTTTAGTCCCAAAAGTGAAAAAACAAATTTCAATATTTTTCCTCAAAAAAGTGACAAAGTCCCATTCTGAGTTGGCACTTAGAAAAAATTTCAATTTTTTTCATCCAAAAAGTGAAAAAATCTAAATTTCATCTTTTTAGTCCCAAAAGTGAAAAAAATCAAACTTAAATTTTTTTCTTCAAAAAAGTGACAAAGTCCCATTCTGAGTGGGCACTTAGAAAAAATTTCTACTTTTTCATCCAAAAAGTGAAAAAATCTAAATTAAATACATTTCTTCAAAAAAGTCGCAAAGTCCCACTCTGAATGGGGACTTAGAAAAAATTTCAACATTTATCGTCCAAAAAGTGAAAGCATCCAAATTCAATTTTCTTCTGCAAAGAAGTGATAAACTCCTATTCTGACAAGGGCCTTAGAAGTTCTTTTGACTTTTTACAAAAGTTGATTTTTTTTCTAAATCACTTTTTTCTTCCAAAAGGTGAAAAAAATCCACATTTCATCTTTTTAGTCCCAAAAGTGAAAAAATAAATTTCAATATTTTTCTTCAAAAAAGTGACAAAGTCCCATTCTGAGTGGGAACTTAGAAAAAATTTCAACTTTTTTCATCCAAAAAGTGAAAAAATCCAAATTTCATCTTTTTTAGTCCCAAAAGTGAAAAAATCAAATTTCAATTGTTTTCTTCAAAAAAGTGACAAAGTCCCATTCTGAGTGGCCACTTAGAAACAATTTCTACTTTTTCATCCAAAAAGTGAAAAAATCCAAATTCAATACATTTCTTCAAAAAAGTCGCAAAGTCCCACTCTAAATGGGGACTTAGAAAAAACTTCAACATTTATCGTCAAAAAAGGGAAAGCATCCAAATTTAATTTTCTTCTGCAAAGAAGTGATAAACTCCCATTCTGACAAGGGACATTGAAGTTCTTTTGACTTTTTACAAAAGTTGAATTTTTTTCTAAGTCCCATCTCATTATGAGATGGGACTTAGAAAAATATTCAACTTTTGTCTAAGTTGACATGTGTTCCGCTTCCCATGTCAGAATGGGACATTTTGACTTATTGGATGGAAAGATAAACTTTTTGATCCAAATAGTGAAAAAGTGAAAATTCATAGTTTTTGTCAAAAATGTGACAAAGTCCCATTCTGAGTAGGGATTTGAAAAAATTTCACATTTTTCATCCAAAAGGTGAAAAAAATCCAAATTTGATCTTTTTAGTCCCAAAAGTGAAAAAACAAATTTCTATATTTTTCTTCAAAAAAGTGACAAAGTCCCATTCTAAGTGGGCACTTAGAAAAAATTTCAACTTTTTTCATCCAAAAAGTGAAAAAATCCAAATTTCATCTTTTTTAGTCCCAAAAGTGAAAAAATCAAATTTCAATTGTTTTTCTTCAAAAAAGTGACAAAGTCCCATTCTGAGTGGGCACTTAGAAACAATTTCTACTTTTTCATCCAGAAAGTGAAAAAATCCAAATTGAATACATTTCTTAAAAAAAGTCGCAAAGTCCCACTCTGAATGGGGACTTAGAAAAAATTTCAACATTTATCGTCCAAAAAGTGAAAGCATCCAAATTTAATTTTCTTCTGCAAAGAAGTGATAAACTCCCATTCTGACAAGGGACTTGGAAGTTCTTTTGACTTTTTAAAAAAGTAGAATTTTTTTCTAAGTCCCATCTCATTATGAGATGGGACTTAGAAAAATATTCAACTTTTGTCTAAGTTGACATGTGTTTTCCGCTTCCCATGTCAGAATGAGACATTTCGACTTATTGGATGGAAAGATAAACTTTTTTGATCCAAATAGTGAAAAAGTGAAAATTCATAGTTTTTGTCAAAAATGTGACAAAGTCCCATTCTGAGTAGGGATTTGAAAAAATTTCACATTTTTCATCCAGAAGGTGAAAAAAATCCAAATTTCATCTTTTTAGTCCCAAAAGTGAAAAAACAAATTTCAATATTTTTCTTCAAAAAAGTGACAAAGTACCATTCTGAGTGGGCACTTATAAAAAATTTCAACTTTTTTCATCCAAAATGTGAAAAAATCCAAATTTCATCTTTTTGAGTCCCAAAAGTGAAAAAATCAAATTTCAATATTATTCTTCAAAAAAGTGACAAAGTCCCATTCTGAGTGGACACTTATAAAAAAAATCCACTTTTTTCATCCAAAAAGTGAAAAAATCCAAATTTCATCTTTTTTAGTCCCAAAAGTGAAAAAATCAAATTTCAATTTTTTTCTTCAAAAAAGTGACAAAGTCCCACCCATTCTGAGTGGGCACTTAGAAAAAATTTCTACTTTTTCATCCAAAAAGTGAAAAAATCCAAATTGAATACATTTCTTCAAAAAAGTCGCAAAGTCCCACTCTGAATGGGGACTTAGAAAAAATTTCAACATTTATCGTCCAAAAAGTGAAAGCATCCAAATTCAATTTTCTCCTGCAAAGAAGCGATAAACTCCCATTCGGACAAGGGACTTGGAATTTCTTTTGAATTTTTTCAAAAGTTGAATTTTTTTCTAAGTCCCATCTCATTATGAGATGGGACTTAGAAAAATATTCAACTTTTGTCTAAGTTGACATGTGTTCCGCTTCCCATGTCAGAATGGGACATTTTGACTTATTGGATGAAAGATAAACTTTTTTGATCCAATAGTGAAAAAGTGAACATTCATAGTTTTTGTCAAAAATGTGACAAAGTCCCATTCTGAGTAGGGATTTGAAAAAAAATCACATTTTTCATCCAAAAGGTGAAAAAAAATCCAAATTTCATCTTTTTAGTCCCAAAAGTGAAAAAAAAAAATTCAATATTTTTCTTCAAAAAAGTGACAATGTCCCATTCTGAGTGGGCACTTGGAAAAAATTTCAACTTTTTTCATCCAAAATGTGAAAAAATCCATATTTCATCTTTTTGAGTCCCAAAGTGAAAAAATCAAATTTCAATATTTTTTTTCAAAAAAGTGACAAAGTCCCATTCTGAGTGGGCACTTAGAAAAAATTTCTACTTTTTCATCCAAAAAGTGAAAAAATCCAAATTGAATACATTTGTTCAAAAAAGTCGCAAAGTCCCACTCTGAATGGGGACTTGGAAAAAATTTCAACATTTATCGTCCAAAAAGGGAAAGCATCCAAATTTAATTTTCTTCTGCAAAGAAGTGATAAACTCCCATTCTGACAAGGGCCTTAGAAGTTCTTTTGACTTTTTACAAAAGTTGAATTTTTTTCTAAGTCCCATCTCATTATGAGATGGGACTTAGAAAAATATTCAACTTTTGTCTAAGTTGACATGTGTTTCCGCTTCCCATGTCAGAATGGGAAATTTACACTTATTGGATGGAAAGATAAACTTTTTTGATCCAAATAGTGAAAAAGTGAAAATTCATAGTTTTTGTCAAAAATGTGACAAAGTCCCATTCTGAGTAGGGATTTGAAAAAATTTCACATTTTTCATCCAAAAGGTGAAAAAAATCCAAATTTCATCTTTTTAGTCCCAAAAGTGAAAAACAAATTTCAATATTTTTCTTCAAAAAAGTGACAAAGTCCCATTCTGAGTGGGCACTTAGAAAAAATTTCAACTTTTTTTCATCCAAAAAGTGAAAAAAATCCAAATTTCATCTTTTTTAGTCCCAAAAGTGAAAAAATCTAATTTCAATTTTTTTCTTCAAAAAAGTGACAAAGTCCCATTCTGAGTGGGCACTTAGAAAAAATTTCTACTTTTTCATCCAAAAAGTGAAAAAATCCAAATTGAATACATTTCTTCAAAAAAGTCGCAAAGTCCCACTCTGAATGGGGACTTAGAAAAAATTTCAACATTTATCGTCCAAAAAGTGAAAGCATCCAAATTCAATTTTCTTCTGCAAAGAAGCGATAAACTCCCATTCTGACAAGGGACTTGGAAGTTCTTTTGACTTTTTAAAAAAGTAGAATTTTTTTCTAAGTCCCATCTCATTATGAGATGGGACTTAGAAAAATATTCAACTTTTGTCTAAGTTGACATGTGTTCCGCTTCCCATGTCAGAATGGGACATTTCGACTTATTGGATGGAAAGATAAACTTTTTTGATCCAAATAGTGAAAAAGTGAAAATTCATAGTTTTTGTCAAAAATGTGACAAAGTCCCATTCTGAGTAGGGATTTGAAAAAATTTCACATTTTTCAGCCAAAAGGTGAAAAAAATCAAAATGTCATCTTTTTAGTCCCAAAAGTGAAAAAACAAATTTCAATATTTTTCCTCAAAAAAGTGACAAAGTCCCATTCTGAGTGGGCACTGAGAACAAATTTCAACTTTTTTCATCCAAAAAGTGAAAAAATCCAAATTTCATCTTTTTTAGTCCCAAAAGTGAAAAAATCAAATTTCAATTTTTTTCTTCAAAAAAGTGACAAAGTCCCATTCTGAGTGGGCACTTAGAAAAAATTTCTACTTTTTCATCCAAAAAGTGAAAAAAATCCAAATTGAATACATTTCTTCAAAAAAGTCGCAAAGTCCCACTCTGAATGGGGACTTAAAAAAAATTTCAACATTTATCGTCCAAAAAGTGAAAGCATCCAAATTCAATTTTCTTCTGCAATGAAGCGCTAAACTTCCATTCTGACAAGGGACTTGAAGTTCTTTTGACTTTTTACAAAAGTAGAATTTTTTTCTAAGTCCCATCTCATTATGAGATGGGGCTTAGAAAAATATTCAACTTTTGTCTAAGTTGACATGTGTTTCGCTTCCCATGTCAGAATGGGACATTTCGACTTATTGGATGGAAAGATAAACTTTTTTGATCCAAATAGTGAAAAAGTGAAAATTCATATTTTTTGTCAAAAACGTGGACAAAGTCCCATTCTGAGTAGGGATTTGAAAAAATTTCACATTTTTCATCCAAAATGAGAAAAAAACAAAATTTCATCTTTTTGAGTCCCAAAAGTGAAAAAAATCAAATTTCAATATTATTCTTCAAAAAAGTGACAAAGTCCCATTCTGAGTGGACACTTAGAAAAAAAAAACAAATTTTTTCATCCAAAAAGTGAAAAAATCCAAATTTCATCTTTTTTAGTCCCAAAAGTGAAAAAAAATCAAACTTCAATTTTTTTCTTCAAAAAAGTGACAAAGTCCCATTCTGAGTGGGCACTTAGAAAAAAATTTCTACTTTTTCATCCAAAAAGTGAAAAAATCCAAATTGAATACATTTCTTCAAAAAAGTCGCAAAGTCCCACTCTGAATGGGGACTTAGAAAAAATTTCAACATTTATCGTCCAAAAAGTGAAAGCATCCAAATTCAATTTTCTTCTGCAAAGAAGCGATAAACTCCCATTCTGACAAGGGACTTGGAAGTTCTTTTGACTTTTTAAAAAAGTAGAATTTTTTTCTAAGTCCCATCTCATTATGAGATGGGACTTAGAAAAATATTCAACTTTTGTCTAAGTTGACATGTGTTCCGCTTCCCATGTCAGAATGGGACATTTCGACTTATTGGATGGAAAGATAAACTTTTTTGATCCAAATAGTGAAAAAGTGAAAATTCATATTTTTTGTCAAAAACGTGACAAAGTCCCATTCTGAGTAGGGATTTGAAAAATTTTCACATTTTTCATCCAAAAGGTGAAAAAAATAAAAATTTCATCTTTTTAGTCCCAAAAGTGAAAAAACAAATTTCAATATTTTTCCTCAAAAAAGTGACAAAGTCCCATTCTAAGTGGGCACTTAGAAAGAATTTCAACTTTTTTCATCCAAAAAGTGAAAAAATCCAAATTTCATCTTTTTTAGTCCCAAAAGTGAAAAAAATCAAACTTCAATTTTTTTCTTCAAAAAAGTGACAAAGTCCCATTCTGAGTGGGCACTTAGAATTTTTTTGGGGACTTGGAAAAAAATTTCTACATTTATTGTCCAAAAAGGGAAAGCATCCAAATTTAATTTTCTTCTGCAAAGAAGTGATAAACTCCGATTCTGACAAGGGCCTTAGAAGTTCTTTCGACTTTTTACAAAAGTTGAATTTTTTTCTAAGTCCCATCTCATTATGAGATGGGACTTAGAAAAATATTCAACTTTTGTCTAAGTTGACATGTGTTCCGATTCACATGTCAGAATGGGACTTTTCGACTTATTGGATGGAAAGATAAACTTTTTTGATCCAAATAGTGAAAAAGTGAAAAATCATAGTTTTTGTCAAAAATGTGACAAAGTCCCATTCTGAGTAGGGGTTTGAAAAAATTTCAAATTTTTCTTCCAAAAGGTGAAAAAAATCCACATTTCATCTTTTTAGTCCCAAAAGTGAAAAACACAAATTTCAATATTTTTTCTTCAAAAAAGTGACAAAGTCCCATTCTGAGTGGGCACTTAGAAAAAAATTTCAACTTTTTTCATCCAAAAAGTGAAAAAATCCAAATTTCATCTTTTTTAGTCCCAAAAGTGAAAAAATCAAATTACAATTTTTTTCTTCAAAAAAAGTGACAAAGTCCCATTCTGAGTGGGCACTTAGAAAAAATTTCTACTTTTTCATCCAAAAAGTGAAAAAATCCAAATTCAATACATTTCTTCAAAAAAGTCGCAAAGTCCCACTCTAAATGGGGACTTAGAAAAAACTTCAACATTTATCGTCCAAAAAGTGAAAGCATCCAAATTCAATTTTCTTCTGCAAAGAAGCGATAAACTCCCATTCTGACAAGGGACTTAGAAGTTCTTTTGACTTTTTAAAAAAGTAGAATTTTTTTCTAAGTCCCATCTCATTATGAGATGGGACTTAGAAAAATATTCAACTTTTGTCTAAGTTGACATGTGTTCCGCTTCCCATGTCAGAATGGGACATTTCGACTTATTGGATGGAAAGATAAACTTTTTTGATCCAAATAGTGAAAAAGTGAAAATTCATAGTTTTTGTCAAAAATGTGACAAAGTCCCATTCTGAGTAGGGATTTGAAAAAATTTCAAATTTTTCATCCAAAAGGTGAAAAAAATCCAAATTTCATCTTTTTAGTCCCAAAAGTGAAAAAACAAATTTCAATATTTTTCCTCAAAAAAGTGACAAAGTCCCATTCTGAGTGGGCACTTAGAACAAATTTCAACTTTTTTCATCCAAAAAGTGAAAAAATCCAAATTTCATCTTTTTTAGTCCCAAAAGTGAAAAAATCAAATTTCAATTTTTTTCTTCAAAAAAGTGACAAAGTCCCATTCTGAGTGGGCACTTAGAAAAAATTTCTACTTTTTCATCCAAAAAGTGAAAAAAATCCAAATTGAATACATTTCTTCAAAAAAGTCGCAAAGTCCCACTCTGAATGGGGACTTAAAAAAAATTTCAACATTTATCGTCCAAAAAGTGAAAGCATCCAAATTCAATTTTATTCTGCAAAGAAGCGCTAAACTTCCATTCTGACAAGGGACTTGGAAGTTCTTTTGACTTTTTACAAAAGTAGAATTTTTTCTAAGTCCCATCTCATTATGAGATGGGACTTAGAAAAATATTCAACTTTTGTCTAAGTTGACATGTGTTTCGCTTCCCATGTCAGAATGGGACATTTCGACTTATTGGATGGAAAGATAAACTTTTTTGATCCAAATAGTGAAAAAGTGAAAATTCATATTTTTTGTCAAAAACGTGACAAAGTCCCATTCTGAGTAGGGATTTGAAAAAATTTCACATTTTTCATCCAAAATGTGAAAAAATCAAAATTTCATCTTTTTGAGTCCCAAAAGTGAAAAAATCAAATTTCAATATTATTCTTCAAAAAAGTGACAAAGTCCCATTCTGAGTGGACACTTAGAAAAAAAAACAAATTTTTTCATCCAAAAAGTGAAAAAATCCAAATTTCATCTTTTTTAGTCCCAAAAGTGAAAAAAAATCAAACTTCAATTTTTTTCTTCAAAAAAGTGACAAAGTCCCATTCTGAGTGGGCACTTAGAAAAAAATTCTACTTTTTCATCCAAAAAGTGAAAAAAATCCAAATTGAATACATTTCTTCAAAAAAGTCGCAAAGTCCCACTCTGAATGGGGACTTAGAAAAAATTTCAACATTTATCGTCCAAAAAGTGACAAAGAAGCGATAAACTCCCATTCTGACAAGGGACTTGGAAGTTCTTTTGACTTTTTAAAAAAGTAGAATTTTTTTCTAAGTCCCATCTCATTATGAGATGGGACTTAGAAAAATATTCAACTTTTGTCTAAGTTGACATGTGTTCCGCTTCCCATGTCAGAATGGGACATTTCGACTTATTGGATGGAAAGATAAACTTTTTTGATCCAAATAGTGAAAATGTGAAAATTCATAGTTTTTGTCAAAAATGTGACAAAGTCCCATTCTGAGTAGGGATTTGAAAAAATTTCACATTTTTCATCCAAAAGGTGAAAAAAATCCAAATTTCATCTTTTTAGTCCCAAAAGTGAAAAAACTAATTTCAATATTTTTCCTCAAAAAAGTGACAAAGTCCCATTCTGAGTGGGCACTTAGAACAAATTTCAACTTTTTCATCCAAAAAGTGAAAAAATCCAAATTGAATACATTTCTTCAAAAAAGTCGCAAAGTCCCACTCTGAATGGGGACTTAAAAAAATTTCAACATTTATCGTCCAAAAAGTGAAAGCATCCAAATTCAATTTTCTTCTGCAAAGAAGCGCTAAACTCCCATTCTGACAAGGGACTTGGAAGTTCTTTTGACTTTTTACAAAAGTAGAATTTTTTTCTAAGTCCCATCTCATTATGAGATGGGACTTAGAAAAATATTCAACTTTTGTCTAAGTTGACATGTGTTCCGCTTCCCATGTCAGAATGGGACATTTCGACTTATTGGATGGAAAGATAAACTTTTTTGATCCAAATAGTGAAAAAGTGAAAATTCATATTTTTTGTCAAAAACGTGACAAAGTCCCATTCTGAGTAGGGATTTGAAAAAATTTCACATTTTTCATCCAAAAGGTGAAAAAAATAAAAATTTCATCTTTTTAGTCCCAAAAGTGAAAAAACAAATTTCAATATTTTTCCTCAAAAAAGTGACAAAGTCCCATTCTAAGTGGGCACTTAGAAAAAATTTCAACTTTTTTCATCAAAAAAGTGAAAAAATCCAAATTTCATCTTTTTTAGTCCCAAAAGTGAAAAAAATCAAACTTCAATTTTTTTCTTCAAAAAAGTGACAAAGTCCCATTCTGAGTGGGCACTTAGAATTTTTTTGGGGACTTGGAAAAAATTTCAACATTTATCGTCCAAAAAGGGAAAGCATCCAAATTTAATTTTCTTCTGCAAAGAAGTGATAAACTCCGATTCTGACAAGGGCCTTAGAAGTTCTTTCGACTTTTTACAAAAGTTGATTTTTTTTCTAAGTCCCATCTCATTATGAGATGGGACTTAGAAAAATATTCAACTTTTGTCTAAGTTGACATGTGTTCCGATTCACATGTCAGAATGGGACTTTTCGACTTATTGGATGGAAAGATAAACTTTTTTGATCCAAATAGTGAAAAAGTGAAAATTCATAGTTTTTGTCAAAAATGTGACAAAGTCCAATTCTGAGTATGGGTTTGAAAAAATTTCACATTTTTCTTCCAAAAGGTGAAAAAAATCCACATTTCATCTTTTTAGTCCCAAAAGTGAAAAAACAAATTTCAATATTTTTTTCTTCTTCAAAAAAGTGACAAAGTCCCATTCTGAGTGGGCACTTAGAAAAAATTTCAACTTTTTTCATCCAAAAAGTGAAAAAATCCAAATTTCATCTTTTTTAGTCCCAAAAGTGAAAAAATCAAATTTCAATTTTTTTCTTCAAAAAAGTGACAAAGTCCCATTCTGAGTGGGCACTTAGAAAAAATTTCTACTTTTTCATCCAAAAAGTGAAAAAATCCAAATTCAATACATTTCTTCAAAAAAGTCGCAAAGTCCCACTCTAAATGGGGACTTAGAAAAAACTTCAACATTTATCGTCCAAAAAGTGAAAGCATCCAAATTCAATTTTCTTCTGCAAAGAAGCGATAAACTCCCATTCTGACAAGGGACTTGGAAGTTCTTTTG
>NW_027150307.1:0-39916 GCF_031143425.1 Pleurodeles waltl
ATTTTTGAAGGAAAACAGAGGTGCTTTTTGCAAAGTGCCTACCTGTAGATTTTGGCCTGTAGCTCAGCCGCCACCTAGGGAAACCTACCAAACCTGTGCATTTCTGAAAACTAGAGACCTAGGGGAATCCAAGATGGGGTGACTTGTGTGGCTTGGACCAGGTTCTGTTACCCAGAATCCTTTGCAAACCTCAAAATGTGGCTAAAAAAACACATGTTCCTCACATTTCTGTGGCAGAAAGTTCTGGAATCTGAGATGAGCCACAAATTTCCTTCCACCCAGCGTTCCCCCACGTCTCCCGATAAAAATGATACCTCACTTGTGTGGGTTGGTCTAGCGCCCGCGACAGAAAACGCCCCAAAGCACAACGTGGACACAGCCAAATTTTGAAGGAAAACAGAGGTGTTTTTTGCAAAGTGCCTACCTGTAGATTTTGGCCTGTAGCTCAGCCGCCACCTAGGGAAACCTACCAAACCTGTGCATTTCTGAAAACTAGAGACCTAGGGGAATCCAAGATGGGGTGACTTGTGTGGCTTGGACCAGGTTCTGTTACCCAGAATCCTTTGCAAACCTCAAAATGTGGCTAAAAAAACACATGTTCCTCACATTTCTGTGGCAGAAAGTTCTGGAATCTGAGCCACAAATTTCCTTCCACCCAGCGTTCCCCCACGTCTCCCGATAAAAATGATCCTCACTTGTGTGGGTTGGTCTAGCGCCCGCGACAGAAAACGCCCCAAAGCGCAACGTGGACACAGCCAAATTTTTGAAGGAAAACAGAGGTGTTTTTTACAAAGTGCCTACCTGTAGATTTTGGCCTGTAGCTCAGCCACCACCTAGGGAAACCTACCAAACCTGTGCATTTCTGAAAACTAGAGACCTAGGGGAATCCAAGATGGGGTGACTTGTGTGGCTCAGACCAGGTTCTGTTACCCAGAATCCTTTGCAAACCTCAAAATTTGGCTAAAAAAACACATGTTCCTCACATTTCTGTGGCAGAAAGTTCTGGAATCTGAGAGGAGCCACAAATTTCCTTCCACCCAGCGTTCCCCCCGTCTCCCGATAAAAATGATACCTCACTTGTGTGGGTAGGCCTAGCGCCCGCGACAGGAAACGCCCCAAAGCGCAACGTGGACACAGCCAAATTTTTTAAGGAAAACAGAGGTGTTTTTTGCAAAGTGCCTACCTGTAGATTTTGGCCTGTAGCTCAGCCGCCACCTGGGAAACCTACCAAACCTGTGCATTTCTGAAAACTAGAGACCTAGGGGAATCCAAGATGGGGTGACTTGTGTGGCTCGGACCAGGTTCTGTTACCCAGAATCCTTTGCAAACCTCAAAATTTGGCTAAAAAAACACATGTTCCTCACATTTCTGTGCAGAAAGTTCTGGAATCTGAGAGGAGCCACAAATTTCCTTCCACCCAGCGTTCCCCCACATCTCCCGATAAAAATGATACCTCACTTGTGTGGGTAGGCCCTAGCGCCCGCGAAAGGAAACGCCCCAAAGCGCAACGTGGACACAGCCAAATTTTTGAAGGAAAACAGAGGTGCTTTTTGCAAAGTGCCTACCTGTAGATTTTGGCCTGTAGCTCAGCCGCCACCTAGGGAAACCTACCAAACCTGTGCATTTCTGAAAACTAGAGACCTAGGGGAATCCAAGATGGGGTGACTTGTGTGGCTTGGACCAGGTTCTGTTACCCAGAATCCTTTGCAAACCTCAAAATGTGGCTAAAAAAACACATGTTCCTCACATTTCTGTGGCAGAAAGTTCTGAATCTGAGATGAGCCACAAATTTCCTTCCACCCAGCGTTCCCCACGTCTCCCGATAAAAATGATACCTCACTTGTGTGGATAGGCCTAGCGCCCGCGACAGAAAACGCCCCAAAGCGCAACGTGGACACAGCCAAATTTTTGAAGGAAAACAGAGGTGTTTTTTGCAAAGTGCCTACCTGAAGATTTTGGCCTGTAGCTCAGCCGCCACCTAGGGAAACCTACCAAACCTGTGCATTTCTACAAAACTAGAGACCTAGGGGAATCCAAGATGGGTGACTTGTGTGGCTCAGACCAGGTTCTGTTACCCAGAATCCTTTGCAAACCTCAGAATTTGGCTAAAAAAACACATGTTCCTCACATTTCTGTGGCAGAAAGTTCTGGAATCTGAGAGGAGCCACAAATTTCCTTCCACCCAGCGTTCCCCCACGTCTCCCGATAAAAATGATACCTCACTTGTGTGGGTAGGCCTAGCGCCCGCGACAGGAAACGCCCCAAATCGCAACGTGGACACAGCCAAATTTTGAAGGAAAACAGAGGTGTTTTTTTGCAAAGTGCCTACCTGTAGATTTTGGCCTGTAGCTCAGCCGCCACCTAGGGAAACCTACTAAACCTGTGCATTTCTGAAAACTAGAGACCTAGGGGAATCCAAGATGGGGTGACTTGTGTGGCTCGGACCAGGTTCTGTTACCCAGAATCCTTTGCAAACCTCACAATTTGGCTAAAAAAACACATGTTCCTCACATTTCTGTGGCAGAAAGTTCTGGAATCTGAGAGGAGCCACAAGTTTCCTTCCACCCAGCGTTTCCCCATGTCTCCCGATAAAAATGATACCTCACTTGTGTGGGTAGGCCTAGCGCCCGCGACAGGAAACGCCCCAAAGCGCAACGTGGACACAGACAAATTTTTGAAGGAAAACAGAGGTGTTTTTTGCAAAGTGCCTACCTGTAGATTTTGCCTGTAGCTCAGCCGCCACCTAGAGAAACCTACCAAACCTGTGCATTTCTGAAAACTAGAGACCTAGGGAATCCAAGATGGGGTGACTTGTGTGGCTCGGACCAGGTTCTGTTACCCAGAATCCTTTGCAAACCTCAAAATTTGGCTAAAAAAACACATGTTCCTCACATTTCTGTGGCAGAAAGTTCTGAAATCTAAGAGGAGCCACAAATTTCCTTCCACCCAGCGTTCCCCCACGTCTCCGATAAAAATGATACCTCACTTGTGTGGGTAGGGCTAGCGCCCGCGACAGGAAACGCCCCAAAGCGCAACGTGGACACAGCCAAATTTTTGAATGAAAACAGAGGTGTTTTTCGCAAAGTGCCTACCTGTAGATTTTGGCCAGTACTCAGCCGCCACCTAGGGAAACCTACCAAACCTGTGCATTTCTGAAAACTAGAGACCTAGGGGAATCCAAGATGGGGTGACTTGTGTGGCTCGGACCAGGTTCTGTTACCCAGAATCCTTTGCAAACCTCAGAATTTGGCTAAAAAACACATGTTCCTCACATTTCTGTGGCAGAAAGTTCTGGAATCTGAGAGGAGCCACAAATTTCCTTCCACCCAGCGTTCCTCCACGTCTCCCGATAAAAAATGATACCTCACTTGTGTGGGTAGGCCTAGCGCCCGCGACAGGAAACGCCCCAAAGCGCAACGTGGACACAGCCAAATTTTTGAAGGAAAACAGAGGTGTTTTTTGCAAAGTGCCTACCTGTAGATTTTGGCCTGTAGCTCAGCCGCCAGCTAGAGAAACCTACCAAACCTGTGCATTTCTGAAACCTAGAGACCTAGGGGAATCCAAGATGGGGTGACTTGTGTGGCTCGGACCAGGTTCTGTTACCCAGAATCCTTTGCAAACCTCAAAATTTGGCTAAAAAAACACATGTTCCTCACATTTCTGTGGCAGAAAGTTCTGAAATCTGAGAGGAGCCACAAATTTCCTTCCACCCAGCGTTCCCCCACGTCTCCCGATAAAAATGATACCTCACTTGTGTGGGTAGGGCTAGCGCCCGCGACAGGAAAGCACAACGTGGACACAGCCACATTTTTGAATGAAAACAGAGGTGTTTTTTGCAAACTGCCTACCTGTAGATTTTGGCCTGTAGCTCAGCCGCCACCTAGGGAAACCTACCAAACCTGTGCATTTCTGAAAACTAGAGACCTAGGGGAATCCAAGATGGGGTGACTTGTGTGGCTCGGACCAGGTTCTGTTACCCAGAATCCTTTGCAAACCTCAGAATTTGGCTAAAAAAACACATGTTCCTCACATTTTTGTGGCAGAAAGTTCTGGAATCTGAGAGGAGCCACAAATTTCCTTCCACCCAGCGTTCCTCCACGTCTCCCGATAAAAATGATACCTCACTTGTGTGGGTAGGCCTAGCGCCCGCGACAGGAAACGCCCCAAAGCGCAACGTGGACACAGCCAAATTTTTGAAGGAAAACAGAGGTGTTTTTTGCAAAGTGCCTACCTGTAGATTTTGGCCTGTAGCTCAGCCGCCACCTAGAGAAACCTACCAAACCTGTGCATTTCTGAAAACTAGAGACCTAGGGAAATCCAAGATGGGGTGACTTGTGTGGCTCGGACCAGGTTCTGTTACCCAGAATCCTTTGCAAACCTCAAAATTTGGCTAAAAAAACACATGTTCCTCACATTTCTGTGGCAGAAAGTTCTGAAATCTGAGAGGAGCCACAAATTTCCTTCCACCCAGCGTTCCCCCACGTCTCCCGATAAAAATGAAACCTCACTTGTGTGGGTAGGGCTAGCGCCCGTGACAGGAAACACCCCAAAGCGCAACGTGGACACAGCCAAATTTTTGAATGAAAACAGAGGTGTTTTTTGCAAAGTGCCTACCTGTAGATTTTGGCCTGTAGCTCAGCCGCCACCTAGGGAAACCTACCAAACCTGTGCATTTCTGAAAACTAGAGACCTAGGGGAATCCAAGATGGGGTGACTTGTGTGGCTCGGACCAGGTTCTGTTACCCAGAATCCTTTGCAAACCTCAAAATTTGGCTAAAAAAACACATGTTCCTCACATTTCTGTGGCAGAAAGTTCTGGAATCTGAGAGGAGCCACAAATTTCCTTCCACCCCGCGTTCCCCCACGTCTCCCGATAAAAATGATACCTCACTTGTGTGGGTAGGCCTAGCGCCCGCGACAGGAAACGCCCCAAAGCGCAACGTGGACACAGCCAAATTTTTGAATGAAAACAGAGGTGTTTTTTGCAAAGTGCCTACCTGTAGATTTTGGCCTGTAGCTCAGCCGCCACCTAGGGAAACCTACCAAACCTGTGCATTTCTGAAAACTAGAGACCTAGGGGAATCCAAGATGGGGTGACTTGTGTGGCTCGGACCAGGTTCTGTTACCCAGAATCCTTTGCAAACCTCAGAATTTGGCTAAAAAAACACATGTTCCTCACATTTCTGTGGCAGAAAGTTCTGGAATCTGAGAGGAGCCACAAGTTTCCTTCCACCCAGCGTTTCCCCACGTCTCCCGATAAAAATGATACCTCACTTGTGTGGGTAGGCCTAGCGCCCGCGACAGGAAACGCCCCAAAGCGCAACGTGGACACAGCCAAATTTTTGAAGGAAAACAGAGGTGTTTTTTGCAAAGTGCCTACCTGTAGATTTTGGCCTGTAGCTCAGCCGCCACCTAGGGAAACCTACCAAACCTGTGCATTTCTGAAAACAAGAGACCTAGGGGAATCCAAGATGGGGTGACTTGTGTGGCTCGGACCAGGTTCTGTTACCCAGAATCCTTTGCAAACCTCAAAATATGGCTAAAAAAACACATGTTCCTCACATTTCTGTGGCAGAAAGTTCTGGAATCTGAGAGGAGGCACAAATTTCCTTCCACCCAGCGTTCCCCCACGTCTCCCGATAAAAATGATACCTCACATGTGTGGGTAGGCCTAGCGCCCGCGACAGGAAATGCCCCAAAGCGCAACGTGGACACAGCCAAATTTTTGAAGGAAAACAGAGGTGTTTTTTGCAAAGTGCCTACCTGTAGATTTTGGCCTGTAGCTCAGCCGCCACCTAGAGAAACCTACCAAACCTGTGCATTTCTGAAAACTAGAGACCTAGGGGAATCCAAGATGGGGTGACTTGTGTGGCTCGGACCAGGTTCTGTTACCCAGAATCCTTTGCAAACCTCAAAATTTGGCTAAAAAAACACATGTTCCTCACATTTCTGTGGCAGAAAGTTCTGAAATCTAAGAGGAGCCACAAATTTCCTTCCACCCAGCGTTCCCCCACGTCTCCCGATAAAAATGATACCTCACTTGTGTGGGTAGGGCTAGCGCCCGCGACAGGAAACGCCCCAAAGCGCAACGTGGACACAGCCAAATTTTTGAATGAAAACAGAGGTGTTTTTCGCAAAGTGCCTACCTGTAGATTTTGGCCAGTACTCAGCCGCCACCTAGGGAAACCTACCAAACCTGTGCATTTCTGAAAACTAGAGACCTAGGGGAATCCAAGATGGGGTGACTTGTGTGGCTCGGACCAGGTTCTGTTACCCAGAATCCTTTGCAAACCTCAGAATTTGGCTAAAAAAACACATGTTCCTCACATTTCTGTGGCAGAAAGTTCTGGAATCTGAGAGGAGCCACAAATTTCCTTCCACCCAGCGTTCCTCCACGTCTCCCGATAAAAATGATACCTCACTTGTGTGGGTAGGCCTAGCGCCCGCGACAGGAAACGCCCCAAAGCGCAACGTGGACACAGCCAAATTTTTGAAGGAAAACAGAGGTGTTTTTTGCAAAGTGCCTACCTGTAGATTTTGGCCTGTAGCTCAGCCGCCAGCTAGAGAAACCTACCAAACCTGTGCATTTCTGAAACCTAGAGACCTAGGGGAATCCAAGATGGGGTGACTTGTGTGGCTCGGACCAGGTTCTGTTACCCAGAATCCTTTGCAAACCTCAACATTTGGCTAAAAAAACACATGTTCCTCACATTTCTGTGGCAGAAAGTTCTGAAATCTGAGAGGAGCCACAAATTTCCTTCCACCCAGCGTTCCCCCACGTCTCCCGATAAAAATGATACCTCACTTGTGTGGGTAGGGCTAGCGCCCGCGACAGGAAAGCACAACGTGGACACAGCCACATTTTTGAATGAAAACAGAGGTGTTTTTTGCAAACTGCCTACCTGTAGATTTTGGCCTGTAGCTCAGCCGCCACCTAGGGAAACCTACCAAACCTGTGCATTTCTGAAAACTAGAGACCTAGGGGAATCCAAGATGGGGTGACTTGTGTGGCTCGGACCAGGTTCTGTTACCCAGAATCCTTTGCAAACCTCAGAATTTGGCTAAAAAAACACATGTTCCTCACATTTCTGTGGCAGAAAGTTCTGGAATCTGAGGGGAGCCACAAATTTCCTTCCACCCAGCGTTCCTCCACGTCTCCCGATAAAAATGATACCTCACTTGTGTGGGTAGGCCTAGCGCCCGCGACAGGAAATGCCCCAAAGCGCAACGTGGACACAGCCAAATTTTTGAAGGAAAACAGAGGTGTTTTTTGCAAAGTGCCTACCTGTAGATTTTGGCCTGTAGCTCAGCCGCCACCTAGAGAAACCTACCAAACCTGTGCATTTCTGAAAACTAGAGACCTAGGGAAATCCAAGATGGGGTGACTTGTGTGGCTCGGACCAGGTTCTGTTACCCAGAATCCTTTGCAAACCTCAAAATTTGGCTAAAAAAACACATGTTCCTCACATTTCTGTGGCAGAAAGTTCTGGAATCTGAGAGGAGCCACAAATTTCCTTCCACCCAGCGTTCCCCCACGTCTCCCGATAAAAATGATACCTCACTTGTGTGGGTAGGCCTAGCGCCCGCGACAGGAAACACCCCAAAGCGCAACGTGGACACAGACAAATTTTTGAATGAAAACAGAGGTGTTTTTTGCAAAGTGCCTACCTGTAGATTTTGGCCTGTAGCTCAGCCGCCACCTAGGGAAACCTACCAAACCTGTGCATTTCTGAAAACTAGAGACCTAGGGGAATCCAAGATGGGGTGACTTGTGTGGCTTGGACCAGGTTCTGTTACCCAGAATCCTTTACAAACCTCAAAATTTGGCTAAAAAAACACATGTTCCTCACATTTCTGTGGCAGAAAGTTCTGGAATCTAAGAGGAGCCACAAATTTCCTTCCACCCAGAGTTCCCCCACGTCTCCCGATAAAAATGATACCTCACTTGTGTGGGTAGGCCTAGCGCCCGCGACAGGAAACGCCCCAAAGCGCAACGTGGACACAGCCAAATTTTTGAATGAAAACAGAGGTGTTTTTCGCAAAATGCCTACCTGTAGATTTTGGCCTGTAGCTCAGCCGCCACCTAGGGAAACCTACCAAACCTGTGCATTTCTGAAAACTAGAGACCTAGGGGAATCCAAGATGGGGTGACTTGTGTGGCTCGGACCAGGTTCTGTTACCCAGAATCCTTTGCAAACCTCAGAATTTGGCTAAAAAAACACATGTCCCTCACATTTCTGTGGCAGAAAGTTCTGAAATCTAAGAGGAGCCACAAATTTCCTTCCACCCAGCGTTCCCCCACGTCTCCCGATAAAAATGATACCTCACTTGTGTGGGTAGGGCTAGCGCCCGCGACAGGAAACGCCCCAAAGCGCAACGTGGACACAGCCAAATTTTTGAATGAAAACAGAGGTGTTTTTCGCAAAGTGCCTACCTGTAGATTTTGGCCAGTACTCAGCCGCCACCTAGGGAAACCTACCAAACCTGTGCATTTCTGAAAACTAGAGACCTAGGGGAATCCAAGATGGGGTGACTTGTGTGGCTCGGACCAGGTTCTGTTACCCAGAATCCTTTGCAAACCTCAGAATTTGGCTAAAAAAACACATGTTCCTCACATTTCTGTGGCAGAAAGTTCTGGAATCTGAGAGGAGCCACAAATTTCCTTCCACCCAGCGTTCCTCCACGTCTCCCGATAAAAATGATACCTCACTTGTGTGGGTAGGCCTAGCGCCCGCGACAGGAAACGCCCCAAAGCGCAACGTGGACACAGCCAAATTTTTGAAGGAAAACAGAGGTGTTTTTTGCAAAGTGCCTACCTGTAGATTTTGGCCTGTAGCTCAGCCGCCAGCTAGAGAAACCTACCAAACCTGTGCATTTCTGAAACCTAGAGACCTAGGGGAATCCAAGATGGGGTGACTTGTGTGGCTCGGACCAGGTTCTGTTACCCAGAATCCTTTGCAAACCTCAAAATTTGGCTAAAAAAACACATGTTCCTCACATTTCTGTGGCAGAAAGTTCTGAAATCTGAGAGGAGCCACAAATTTCCTTCCACCCAGCGTTCCCCCACGTCTCCCGATAAAAATGATACCTCACTTGTGTGGGTAGGGCTAGCGCCCGCGACAGGAAAGCACAACGTGGACACAGCCACATTTTTGAATGAAAACAGAGGTGTTTTTTGCAAACTGCCTACCTGTAGATTTTGGCCTGTAGCTCAGCCGCCACCTAGGGAAACCTACCAAACCTGTGCATTTCTGAAAACTAGAGACCTAGGGGAATCCAAGATGGGGTGACTTGTGTGGCTCGGACCAGGTTCTGTTACCCAGAATCCTTTGCAAACCTCAGAATTTGGCTAAAAAAACACATGTTCCTCACATTTCTGTGGCAGAAAGTTCTGGAATCTGAGAGGAGCCACAAATTTCCTTCCACCCAGCGTTCCTCCACGTCTCCCGATAAAAATGATACCTCACTTGTGTGGGTAGGCCTAGCGCCCGCGACAGGAAACGCCCCAAAGCGCAACGTGGACACAGCCAAATTTTTGAAGGAAAACAGAGGTGTTTTTTGCAAAGTGCCTACCTGTAGATTTTGGCCTGTAGCTCAGCCGCCACCTAGAGAAACCTACCAAACCTGTGCATTTCTGAAAACTAGAGACCTAGGGAAATCCAAGATGGGGTGACTTGTGTGGCTCGGACCAGGTTCTGTTACCCAGAATCCTTTGCAAACCTCAAAATTTGGCTAAAAAAACACATGTTCCTCACATTTCTGTGGCAGAAAGTTCTGGAATCTGAAATGAGCCACAAATTTCCTTCCACCCCGCGTTCCCCCACGTCTCCCGATAAAAATGATACCTCACTTGTGTGGGTAGGCCTAGCGCCCGCGACAGGAAACGCCCCAAAGCGCAACGTGGACACAGCCAAATTTTTGAATGAAAACAGAGGTGTTTTTTGCAAAGTGCCTACCTGTAGATTTTGGCCTGTAGCTCAGCCGCCACCTAGGGAAACCTACCAAACCTGTGCATTTCTGAAAACTAGAGACCTAGGGGAATCCAAGATGGGGTGACTTGTGTGGCTCGGACCAGGTTCTGTTACCCAGAATCCTTTGCAAACCTCAAAATTTGGCTAAAAAAACACATGTTCCTCACATTTCTGTGGCAGAAAGTTCTGGAATCTGAGAGGAGCCACAAGTTTCCTTCCACCCAGCGTTTCCCCACGTCTCCCGATAAAAATGATACCTCACTTGTGTGGGTAGGCCTAGCGCCCGCGACAGGAAACGCCCCAAAGCGCAACGTGGACACAGCCAAATTTTTGAAGGAAAACAGAGGTGTTTTTTGCAAAGTGCCTACCTGTAGATTTTGGCCTGTAGCTCAGCCGCCACCTAGGGAAACCTACCAAACCTGTGCATTTCTGAAAACAAGAGACCTAGGGGAATCCAAGATGGGGTGACTTGTGTGGCTCGGACCAGGTTCTGTTACCCAGAATCCTTTGCAAACCTCAAAATTTGGCTAAAAAAACACATGTTCCTCACATTTCTGTGGCAGAAAGTTCTGGAATCTGAGAGGAGGCACAAATTTCCTTCCACCCAGCGTTCCCCCACGTCTCCCGATAAAAATGATACCTCACTTGTGTGGGTAGGCCTAGCGCCCGCGACAGGAAACGCCCCAAAGCGCAACGTGGACACAGACAAATATTTGAAGGAAAACAGAGGTGTTTTTTGCAAAGTGCCTACCTTTAGATTTTGGCCTGTAGCTCAGCCGCCACCGAGGGAAACCTACCAAACCTGTGCATGGCTGAAAACTAGAGACCTAGCGCAATCCAAGATGGGGTGACTTGTGTGGCTCGGACCAGATTCTGTTACCCAGAATCCTTTGCAAACCTCAAAATTTGGCTAAAAAAACACAAGTTCCTCACATTTCTGTGGCAGAAAGTTCTGGAATCTAAGAGGAGCCACAAATTTCCTTCCACCCAGAGTTCCCCCACGTCTCCCGATAAAAATGATACCTCACTTGTGTGGGTAGGCCTAGCGCCCGCGACAGGAAACGCCCCAAAGCGCAACGTGGACACAGCCAAATTTTTGAATGAAAACAGAGGTGTTTTTCGCAAAGTGCCTACCTGTAGATTTTGGCCTGTAGCTCAGCCGCCACCTAGGGAAACCTACCAAACCTGTGCATTTCTGAAAACTAGAGAACTAGGGGAATCCAAGATGGGGTGACTTGTGTGGCTCGGACCAGGTTCTGTTACCCAGAATCCTTTGCAAACCTCAGAATTTGGCTAAAAAAACACATGTCCCTCACATTTCTGTGGCAGAAAGTTCTGGAATCTGAGAGGAGCCACAAATTTCCTTCCACCCAGCGTTCCTCCACGTCTCCCGATAAAAATGATACCTCACTTGTGTGGGTAGGCCTAGCGCCCGCGACAGGAAATGCCCCAAAGCGCAACGTGGACACAGCCAAATTTTTGAAGGAAAACAGAGGTGTTTTTTGCAAAGTGCCTACCTGTAGATTTTGGCCTGTAGCTCAGCCGCCACCTAGAGAAACCTACCAAACCTGTGCATTTCTGAAAACTAGAGACCTAGGGGAATCCAAGATGGGGTGACTTGTGTGGCTCGGACCAGGTTCTGTTACCCAGAATCCTTTGCAAACCTCAAAATTTGGCTAAAAAAACACATGTTCCTCACATTTCTGTGGCAGAAAGTTCTGAAATCTAAGAGGAGCCACAAATTTCCTTCCACCCAGCGTTCCCCCACGTCTCCCGATAAAAATGATACCTCACTTGTGTGGGTAGGGCTAGCGCCCGCGACAGGAAACGCCCCAAAGCGCAACGTGGACACAGCCAAATTTTTGAATGAAAACAGAGGTGTTTTTCGCAAAGTGCCTACCTGTAGATTTTGGCCAGTACTCAGCCGCCACCTAGGGAAACCTACCAAACCTGTGCATTTCTGAAAACTAGAGACCTAGGGGAATCCAAGATGGGGTGACTTGTGTGGCTCGGACCAGGTTCTGTTACCCAGAATCCTTTGCAAACCTCAGAATTTGGCTAAAAAAACACATGTTCCTCACATTTCTGTGGCAGAAAGTTCTGGAATCTGAGAGGAGCCACAAATTTCCTTCCACCCAGCGTTCCTCCACGTCTCCCGATAAAAATGATACCTCACTTGTGTGGGTAGGCCTAGCGCCCGCGACAGGAAACGCCCCAAAGCGCAACGTGGACACAGCCAAATTTTTGAAGGAAAACAGAGGTGTTTTTTGCAAAGTGCCTACCTGTAGATTTTGGCCTGTAGCTCAGCCGCCAGCTAGAGAAACCTACCAAACCTGTGCATTTCTGAAACCTAGAGACCTAGGGGAATCCAAGATGGGGTGACTTGTGTGGCTCGGACCAGGTTCTGTTACCCAGAATCCTTTGCAAACCTCAAAATTTGGCTAAAAAAACACATGTTCCTCACATTTCTGTGGCAGAAAGTTCTGAAATCTGAGAGGAGCCACAAATTTCCTTCCACCCAGCGTTCCCCCACGTCTCCCGATAAAAATGATACCTCACTTGTGTGGGTAGGGCTAGCGCCCGCAACAGGAAAGCACAACGTGGACACAGCCACATTTTTGAATGAAAACAGAGGTGTTTTTTGCAAAGTGCCTACCTGTAGATTTTGGCCTGTAGCTCAGCCGCCACCTAGGGAAACCTACCAAACCAGTGCATTTCTGAAAACTAGAGACCTAGGGGAATCCAAGATGGGGAGACTTGTGTGGCTCGGACCAGGTTCTGTTACCCAGAATCCTTTGCAAACCTCAGAATTTGGCTAAAAAAACACATGTTCCTCACATTTCTGTGGCAGAAAGTTCTGGAATCTGAGAGGAGCCACAAATTTCCTTCCAGCCAGCGTTCCTCCACGTCTCCCGATAAAAATGATACCTCACTTGTGTGGGTAGGCCTAGCGCCCGCGACAGGAAACGCCCCAAAGCGCAACGTGGACACAGCCAAATTTTTGAAGGAAAACAGAGGTGTTTTTTGCAAAGTGCCTACCTGTAGATTTTGGCCTGTAGCTCAGCCGCCACCTAGAGAAACCTACCAAACCTGTGCATTTCTGAAAACTAGAGACCTAGGGAAATCCAAGATGGGGTGACTTGTGTGGCTCGGACCAGGTTCTGTTACCCAGAATCCTTTGCAAACCTCAAAATTTGGCTAAAAAAACACATGTTCCTCACATTTCTGTGGCAGAAAGTTCTGAAATCTGAGAGGAGCCACAAATTTCCTTCCACCCAGCGTTCCCCCACGTCTCCCGATAAAAATGATACCTCACTTGTGTGGGTAGGGCTAGCGCCCGTGACAGGAAACACCCCAAAGCGCAACGTGGACACAGCCAAATTTTTGAATGAAAACAGAGGTGTTTTTTGCAAAGTGCCTACCTGTAGATTTTGGCCTGTAGCTCAGCCGCCACCTAGGGAAACCTACCAAACCTGTGCATTTCTGAAAACTAGAGAACTAGGGGAATCCAAGATGGGGTGACTTGTGTGGCTCGGACCAGGTTCTGTTACCCAGAATCCTTTGCAAACCTCAGAATTTGGCTAAAAAAACACATGTCCCTCACATTTCTGTGGCAGAAAGTTCTGGAATCTGAGAGGAGCCACAAATTTCCTTCCACCCAGCGTTCCTCCACGTCTCCCGATAAAAATGATACCTCACTTGTGTGGGTAGGCCTAGCGCCCGCGACAGGAAACGCCCCAAAGCGCAACGTGGACACAGCCAAATTTTTGAATGAAAACAGAGGTGTTTTTTGCAAAGTGCCTACCTGTAGATTTTGGCCTGTAGCTCAGCCGCCACCTAGGGAAACCTACCAAACCTGTGCATTTCTGAAAACTAGAGACCTAGGGGAATCCAAGATGGGGTGACTTGTGTGGCTCGGACCAGGTTCTGTTACCCAGAATCCTTTGCAAACCTCAGAATTTGGCTAAAAAAACACATGTTCCTCACATTTCTGTGGCAGAAAGTTCTGGAATCTGAGAGGAGCCACAAATTTCCTTCCACCCAGCGTTCCCCCACGTCTCCCGATAAAAATGATACCTCACTTGTGTGGGTAGGTCTAGCGCCCTCGACAGGAAACGCCCCAAATCACAACGTGGACACAGCCACATTTTTTAAGGAAAACAGAGGTGTTTTTTGCAAAGTGCCTACCTGTAGATTTTGGCCTGTAGCTCAGCTGCCACCTAGGGAAACGTACCAAACCTGTCCATTTCTGAAAACTAGAGACCTAGGGGAATCCAAGATGGGGTGACTTGTGTGGCTCGGACCAGGTTCTGTTACCCAGAATCCTTTGCAAACCTCAAAATGTGGCTAAAAAAACACATGTTCCTCACATTTCTGTGGCAGAAAGTTCTGGAATCTGAGAGGAGCCACAAATTTCCTTCCACCCAGCGTTCCCCCACGTCTCCCGATAAAAATGATTCCTCACTTGTGTGGGTAGGCCTAGCGCCCGCGACAGGAAACGCCCCAAAGCGCAACGTGGTCACAGCCAAATTTTTTAAGGAAAACAGAGGTGTTTTTTGCAAAGTGCCTACCTGTAGATTTTGGCCTGTAGCTCAGCCGCCACCTAGGGAAACCTACCAAACCTGTGCATTTCTGAAAACTAGAGACCTAGGGGAATCCAAGATGGGGTGACTTGTGTGGCTTGGACCAGGTTCTGTTACCCAGAATCCTTTGCAAACCTCAAAATTTGGCTAAAAAAACACTTGTTCCTCACATTTCTGTGGCAGAAAGTTCTGGAATCTGAGATGAGCCACAAATTTCCTTCCACCCAGCGTTCCCCCACGTCTCCCGATAAAAATGATACCTCACTTGTGTGGGTTGGCCTAGCGCCCGCGACAGAAAACGCCCCAAAGCGCAACGTGGACACAGCCAAATTTTTGAAGGAAAACAGAGGTGTTTTTTGCAAAGTGCCTACCTGTAGATTTTGGCCTGTAGCTCAGCCACCACCTAGGGAAACCTACCAAACCTGTGCATTTCTGAAAACTAGAGACCTAGGGGAATCCAAGATGGGGTGACTTGTGTGGCTTGGACCAGGTTCTGTTACCCAGAATCCTTTGCAAACCTCAAAATTTGGCTAAAAAAACACATGTTCCTCACATTTCTGTGGCAGAAAGTTCTGGAATCTGAGATGAGCCACAAATTTCCTTCCACCCAGCGTTCCCCCACGTCTCCCGATAAAAATGATACCTCACTTGTGTGGGTAGGCCTAGCGCCCGCGACAGAAAACGCCCCAAAGCGCAACGTGGACACAGCCAAATTTTTTAAGGAAAACAGAGGTGTTTTTTGCAAAGTGCCTACCTGAAGATTTTGGCCTGTAGCTCAGCCGCCACCTAGGGAAACCTACCAAACCTGTGCATTTCTACAAAACTAGAGACCTAGGGGAATCCAAGATGGGGTGACTTGTGTGGCTCAGACCAGGTTCTGTTACCCAGAATCCTTTGCAAACCTCAGAATTTGGCTAAAAAAACACATGTTTCTCACATTTCTGTGGCAGAAAGTTCTGGAATCTGAGAGGAGCCACAAATTTCCTTCCACCCAGCGTTCCCCCACGTCTCCCGATAAAAATGATACCTCACTTGTGTGGGTAGGCCTAGCGCCCGCGACAGGAAACGCCCCAAATCGCAACGTGGACACAGCCAAATTTTTTAAGGAAAACAGAGGTGTTTTTTGCAAAGTGCCTGTAGTGCTTTCCTCTTATTTAGTTTCTAAGCACTAACATAACACAACAGAAATGCACTTCTGAGGTCAAAGAAGACTTTTATTGTTATTTTATTCTTCCCCAACCACAATGTTTATGAATGAATGACGAATTAGTAGCTTTCAAGTCCGCGTTAATCAAACAAAATATATCAGTTTGCAATATACACAGCAGGTTATATTTATAAGATATTGAATGCAAAGCAAAACAAATACTTCACCGTGTAGGAACTATTTACAGCTACATCTTTCTAAGGTCTGCAAGCTGAGACCCCTGTCAGCCGCGAGAAAGAGTGTCATCTACCCACACGGGATGCTGGCAACTGGCGCCAAGCTCCAGCACGAGGTCCGGCAGATTCGAATCTGACTCTCTGCAGCCTGTTACATTCGTTACAAAGGTGTGCCCCCTCCTCTCAGACCTGGGAAACTGAGCAAGCCTTTTGGAGACTGGCCAGGTCTCCAAGACTACTCCTGTTCCCAAGCTCAAGGGAAGAGAAACAACGCCCATGTACTCTCTCTTATCAGGTCTAGTCTACTGTGAGAGCAAAACATCTTGGTTCTCTGGTGCAAAAACACAGCTTGGAAAAATACAGAACTATTCTCAACTGCAATGTCTAACTCCACGTTAAAGGCAATGGGCAGCTAACCTAAATATCAAATGCAATGTCATGTTAAAGGCAATAGGCAGCTAACCTAAATATCAAATGCAATGTCTAGTGTCATGTCAAAGCCAATAGGCATCTAAGCTGAATACAAAATGCAATATATAATATCATGTCAAAGTCAATAGGCAGCGGAGCTGAATACAAAATACAATGTATAATATCATGTCAAAGCCAATAGGCAGCGGAGCTGAATATCATGTCAAAGCCAATAGGCAGTTAAGCTGAATACAAAGTGTAATATATAATATCATGTCAAAGCCCATAGGCAGAATATCTAATAGCATGTCAAAGTCAATAGGCAGCTAAATTGAATACATCATGTCAAAGTCAATAGGCATGCAATGTCAAAGCCAATAGGCGGCTAGACTGGATACAGCATGTCAAAGCCAATAGGCAGAATACAGAATGTAATGGCTAATGCAATGTCAAAGCCCATAGGCGGCTCAACTGAATACAGAAAGTAATGGCTAATGCCATGTCAAAGCCAATAGGCACAATACAGAATGTAATGGCTAATGCAATGTCAAAGCCCATAGGCGGCTCAACTGAATACAGAAAGTAATGGCTAATGCCATGTCAAAGCCAAAAGGCACAATACAGAATGTAATGACTAATGCAATGTCGAAGCCCATAGGCGGCTAAACTGAACAAAAAGTAATGGCTAATGCCATGTCAAAGCCAATAGGCGGCTAAACTGAACAAAACATACCATGTGCTACTGGTGAACATTGAGCAACTAATATGCGCAGTGGTGAAACACAAAGTCATTGGTCAAAACAAAACTCCATCAAATAGCAGGACATTCCGCCCTTTGACCAATGAATTTTTGTTTCACATATCTCATATTTCAAACAAACAAAAAAAAAACATTATCAGCAAATCAAATTTCAATGATCAAAGCAATCCCTGTAAAGCAATAAAAGTGAATTAACACATTGATCTCATAACCTTTCACATCAGATACATCTACATAGAAAAGACTGGGCAATTATTATTTTTTTCTCTGAATGAGTCTCTAATTCAACAGTGTTAGCAATTTGATGTGGCATGAGTTCTGCTCATGTAAAGAGGCACGGTCCACCTGAAAGGTTTTCTGGAAGGTAAACAAAAGTCAGAGTTCCAAACGAGAGGGGAAAAAAAAAAAAACACAGCAAACAAGTTGAACTTGAACTGAAGGCGCAGTTTGCGCAAAATGGATCCATGGTGCTGGCACTTTACTCAGCCAGGTTCAGGTTGGGGATTCGGTCCCTTCCCCGACCCCACACGCACACACCGGAAGGGGGACCACACAGCGCACTCAGGGACAGTGGCGAAACGTGGTAGGATCTGCAAAAGAAACAAGTATGACTTTTCTTGCAAATAACATTTTTCATTTAAACTGCACCCTTCCTCTTCCTTTCCCTGTTTTATAATCAGCAGGACGTTTTTGAGGCCCTTTGTTATATTTTCTGCAGGTTCTGGAGGGTCACTTGGGGCGTCAGCCCACACATCAGCACTGAGGTTTTTATCTGCTGCGCCACAGCTTCCCTTTTCTTGCACTGTCAGAAGGGCTGGGGCAGACTCCTTCTTTACCAAACCTCCATTCACTGCACTTTTGCCAATTTGGGCCATTCTGTCTCCAATTTGTATGAATGAATCAGATTCTTTTCTAGGTATCAGCATAATTTCGATTTTTCCTTGGTAATTTGCAGCAATCACTCTCCCTAAAACCTGATCAATTTGCCATTTCTGTTCTGGTAACTTTCCTCTCCCCAACTGCTCTGTGACTGCTTGCATGACAGATTGCTTTTGTGCGTGCTGCACAGTTTTTATCAAATCTAGGGGAATGTGCATCTCTCTCATCTCTGCCCACCTGTAAGTGGCCTTTTCACATTTCTGGGGCACCCACATAGCCATCCCCACTAAGGCAGAATTCTGGGTGAACACTTCTCTCTCTGAATTTTTCTGATTAACATCTGCAAGGTAATTGAACCAGTTAGGTACAAGCCATGTGGCTAAAACATTATCAAAGAACCAAAAATCAGCATAAAAATGACACATCTCACGTAGCTCTTGCTTTAAAATCTGACACACATTATACAACTCTGTTCCTTCTACGGTGCCAGAAAACAACATTTCAGTCAATGAATCATCAGTAAAACAAACATGCTTTTTATCTTCAGTAGACACGAATTCAAATGGTGCACACAATTTCATTGGTAACTCTTTTATCTGTGGTACTCTAGCCCTGTCTTGCAAGTACCAGATCCATTGTATGATTCTAGCTAGGGGCACTATTTTCTTCCCTTGTTCATGATTTAAATGTACATAAGTATTTCCTTCTTGCACTGCGCAGAAACCTAAAGTCTGCATTATTTCATTTGCCAAATCACAAGCGCGCAGCTGCATATTATTTTTTACAGTGACCATGTACAAAAGTGTTAGGATTTCTCTCAAATGAGGGCTATTCTTTTTCCAAAAATCAAACAAACTAATGAAACTCGGGGTGTCTTGCTCTAAAATCCTTCGTTTTACTTGTGCATTTTGCAACGGTAACTTGTAAATCACATTCTGGTCTCTCTTGTTCGTGTTATCAGTTAAGGAATGCATTTTGGCTGCCAAAAACCCTGGCTCACACGGAAACTCAGTGCAGCTCGGAGCTGTCTTAACCCCCTCATTACTGGAATGGGACAAGGAAGATTCTTCAAAAACAGCCCTTTTATAACTTTCCGTCTTATTTTGAATTATTGTATCCTGGCTAATTTGCTCACGTAAATTCCTATTTTCATGTTCCAACTTCCTACATTTCTCCTGCATTTCTCTGTAAGCAGATAAAGGTATCCAGACCTTTCTGTCATCATTACTTCCAAAACACACGTTTTCTACATATATACAACGGGAATTATTTCTCAAAACCTTATCAGGCCTTTTAGCTACACATGCATTTTCTTCTGTAATTCCCCAAACAGAAAACAATTCACAGTTTTTCTTAGCACCATCAGGCAGTTCATCAACACATGTATTCTCAGACATGGTCTGCCGTGCTACTGTGATTCTCCAAACAGAAAACAATTTCTGTAATTCTCCAAACAACAAAAAAACAATTACACTTTTAAAGTGTGCACTTAGAAATCTACTAACTCGTCAAACCCCTTTAATCACCTCTTAATGACCGACCCCACGACTCCAGGTACCAATTGTAGTGCTTTCCTCTTATTTAGTTTCTAAGCACTAACATAACACAACAGAAATGCACTTCTGAGGTCAAAGAAGACTTTTATTGTTATTTTATTCTTCCCCAACCACAATGTTTATGAATGAATGACGAATTAGTAGCTTTCAAGTCCGCGTTAATCAAACAAAATATATCAGTTTGCAATATACACAGCAGGTTATATTTATAAGATATTGAATGCAAAGCAAAACAAATACTTCACCGTGTAGGAACTATTTACAGCTACATCTTTCTAAGGTCTGCAAGCTGAGACCCCTGTCAGCCGCGAGAAAGAGTGTCATCTACCCACACGGGATGCTGGCAACTGGCGCCAAGCTCCAGCACGAGGTCCGGCAGATTCGAATCTGACTCTCTGCAGCCTGTTACATTCGTTACAAAGGTGTGCCCCCTCCTCTCAGACCTGGGAAACTGAGCAAGCCTTTTGGAGACTGGCCAGGTCTCCAAGACTACTCCTGTTCCCAAGCTCAAGGGAAGAGAAACAACGCCCATGTACTCTCTCTTATCAGGTCTAGTCTACTGTGAGAGCAAAACATCTTGGTTCTCTGGTGCAAAAACACAGCTTGGAAAAATACAGAACTATTCTCAACTGCAATGTCTAACTCCACGTTAAAGGCAATGGGCAGCTAACCTAAATATCAAATGCAATGTCATGTTAAAGGCAATAGGCAGCTAACCTAAATATCAAATGCAATGTCTAGTGTCATGTCAAAGCCAATAGGCATCTAAGCTGAATACAAAATGCAATATATAATATCATGTCAAAGTCAATAGGCAGCGGAGCTGAATACAAAATACAATGTATAATATCATGTCAAAGCCAATAGGCAGCGGAGCTGAATATCATGTCAAAGCCAATAGGCAGTTAAGCTGAATACAAAGTGTAATATATAATATCATGTCAAAGCCCATAGGCAGAATATCTAATAGCATGTCAAAGTCAATAGGCAGCTAAATTGAATACATCATGTCAAAGTCAATAGGCATGCAATGTCAAAGCCAATAGGCGGCTAGACTGGATACAGCATGTCAAAGCCAATAGGCAGAATACAGAATGTAATGGCTAATGCAATGTCAAAGCCCATAGGCGGCTCAACTGAATACAGAAAGTAATGGCTAATGCCATGTCAAAGCCAATAGGCACAATACAGAATGTAATGGCTAATGCAATGTCAAAGCCCATAGGCGGCTCAACTGAATACAGAAAGTAATGGCTAATGCCATGTCAAAGCCAAAAGGCACAATACAGAATGTAATGACTAATGCAATGTCGAAGCCCATAGGCGGCTAAACTGAACAAAAAGTAATGGCTAATGCCATGTCAAAGCCAATAGGCGGCTAAACTGAACAAAACATACCATGTGCTACTGGTGAACATTGAGCAACTAATATGCGCAGTGGTGAAACACAAAGTCATTGGTCAAAACAAAACTCCATCAAATAGCAGGACAGTGCCTACCTGTAGATTTTGGCCTGTAGCTCAGCCGCCACCTAGGGAAACCTACTAAACCTGTGCATTTCTGAAAACTAGAGACCTAGGGGAATCCAAGATGGGGTGACTTGTGTGGCTCGGACCAGGTTCTGTTACCCAGAATCCTTTGCAAACCTCAAAATTTGGCTAAAAAAACACATGTTCCTCACATTTCTGTGGCAGAAAGTTCTGGAATCTGAGAGGAGCCACAAGTTTCCTTCCACCCAGCGTTTCCCCACGTCTCCCGATAAAAATGATACCTCACTTGTGTGGGTAGGCCTAGCGCCCGCGACAGGAAACGCCCCAAAGCGCAACGTGGACACAGCCAAATTTTTGAAGGAAAACAGAGGTGTTTTTTGCAAAGTGCCTACCTGTAGATTTTGGCCTGTAGCTCAGCCGCCACCTAGGGAAACCTACCAAACCTGTGCATTTCTGAAAACTAGAGACCTAGGGGAATCCAAGATGGGGTGACTTGTGTGGCTCGGACCAGGTTCTGTTACCCAGAATCCTTTGCAAACCTCAAAATTTGGCTAAAAAAACACATGTTCCTCACATTTCTGTGGCAGAAAGTTCTGAAATCTGAGAGGAGCCACAAATTTCCTTCCACCCAGCGTTCCCCCACGTCTCCCGATAAAAATGATACCTCACTTGTGTGGGTAGGGCTAGCGCCCGTGACAGGAAACACCCCAAAGCGCAACGTGGACACAGCCAAATTTTTGAATGAAAACAGAGGTGTTTTTTGCAAAGTGCCTACCTGTAGATTTTGGCCTGTAGCTCAGCCGCCACCTAGGGAAACCTACCAAACCTGTGCATTTCTGAAAACTAGAGACCTAGGGGAATCCAAGATGGGGTGACTTGTGTGGCTCGGACCAGGTTCTGTTACCCAGAATCCTTTGCAAACCTCAACATTTGGCTAAAAAAACACATGTTCCTCACATTTCTGTGGCAGAAAGTTCTGGAATCTGAAATGAGCCACAAATTTCCTTCCACCCCGCGTTCCCCCACGTCTCCCGATAAAAATGATACCTCACTTGTGTGGGTAGGCCTAGCGCCCGCGACAGGAAACGCCCCAAAGCGCAACGTGGACACAGCCAAATTTTTGAATGAAAACAGAGGTGTTTTTTGCAAAGTGCCTACCTGTAGATTTTGGCCTGTAGCTCAGCCGCCACCTAGGGAAACCTACCAAACCTGTGCATTTCTGAAAACTAGAGACCTAGGGGAATCCAAGATGGGGTGACTTGTGTGGCTCGGACCAGGTTCTGTTACCCAGAATCCTTTGCAAACCTCAAAATTTGGCTAAAAAAACACATGTTCCTCACATTTCTGTGGCAGAAAGTTCTGGAATCTGAGAGGAGCCACAAGTTTCCTTCCACCCAGCGTTTCCCCACGTCTCCCGATAAAAATGATACCTCACTTGTGTGGGTAGGCCTAGCGCCCGCGACAGGAAACGCCCCAAAGCGCAACGTGGACACAGCCAAATTTTTGAAGGAAAACAGAGGTGTTTTTTGCAAAGTGCCTACCTGTAGATTTTGGCCTGTAGCTCAGCCGCCACCTAGGGAAACCTACCAAACCTGTGCATTTCTGAAAACAAGAGACCTAGGGGAATCCAAGATGGGGTGACTTGTGTGGCTCGGACCAGGTTCTGTTACCCAGAATCCTTTGCAAACCTCAAAATTTGGCTAAAAAAACACATGTTCCTCACATTTCTGTGGCAGAAAGTTCTGGAATCTGAGAGGAGGCACAAATTTCCTTCCACCCAGCGTTCCCCCACGTCTCCCGATAAAAATGATACCTCACTTGTGTGGGTAGGCCTAGCGCCCGCGACAGGAAACGCCCCAAAGCGCAACGTGGACACAGACAAATTTTTGAAGGAAAACAGAGGTGTTTTTTGCAAAGTGCCTACCTTTAGATTTTGGCCTGTAGCTCAGCCGCCACCGAGGGAAACCTACCAAACCTGTGCATGGCTGAAAACTAGAGACCTAGCGCAATCCAAGATGGGGTGACTTGTGTGGCTCGGACCAGATTCTGTTACCCAGAATCCTTTGCAAACCTCAAAATTTGGCTAAAAAAACACATGTTCCTCACATTTCTGTGGCAGAAAGTTCTGGAATCTAAGAGGAGCCACAAATTTCCTTCCACCCAGAGTTCCCCCACGTCTCCCGATAAAAATGATACCTCACTTGTGTGGGTAGGCCTAGCGCCCGCGACAGGAAACGCCCCAAAGCGCAACGTGGACACAGCCAAATTTTTGAATGAAAACAGAGGTGTTTTTCGCAAAGTGCCTACCTGTAGATTTTGGCCTGTAGCTCAGCCGCCACCTAGGGAAACCTACCAAACCTGTGCATTTCTGAAAACTAGAGAACTAGGGGAATCCAAGATGGGGTGACTTGTGTGGCTCGGACCAGGTTCTGTTACCCAGAATCCTTTGCAAACCTCAGAATTTGGCTAAAAAAACACATGTCCCTCACATTTCTGTGGCAGAAAGTTCTGGAATCTGAGAGGAGCCACAAATTTCCTTCCACCCAGCGTTCCTCCACGTCTCCCGATAAAAATGATACCTCACTTGTGTGGGTAGGCCTAGCGCCCGCGACAGGAAATGCCCCAAAGCGCAACGTGGACACAGCCAAATTTTTGAAGGAAAACAGAGGTGTTTTTTGCAAAGTGCCTACCTGTAGATTTTGGCCTGTAGCTCAGCCGCCACCTAGAGAAACCTACCAAACCTGTGCATTTCTGAAAACTAGAGACCTAGGGGAATCCAAGATGGGGTGACTTGTGTGGCTCGGACCAGGTTCTGTTACCCAGAATCCTTTGCAAACCTCAAAATTTGGCTAAAAAAACACATGTTCCTCACATTTCTGTGGCAGAAAGTTCTGAAATCTAAGAGGAGCCACAAATTTCCTTCCACCCAGCGTTCCCCCACGTCTCCCGATAAAAATGATACCTCACTTGTGTGGGTAGGGCTAGCGCCCGCGACAGGAAACGCCCCAAAGCGCAACGTGGACACAGCCAAATTTTTGAATGAAAACAGAGGTGTTTTTCGCAAAGTGCCTACCTGTAGATTTTGGCCAGTACTCAGCCGCCACCTAGGGAAACCTACCAAACCTGTGCATTTCTGAAAACTAGAGACCTAGGGGAATCCAAGATGGGGTGACTTGTGTGGCTCGGACCAGGTTCTGTTACCCAGAATCCTTTGCAAACCTCAGAATTTGGCTAAAAAAACACATGTTCCTCACATTTCTGTGGCAGAAAGTTCTGGAATCTGAGAGGAGCCACAAATTTCCTTCCACCCAGCGTTCCTCCACGTCTCCCGATAAAAATGATACCTCACTTGTGTGGGTAGGCCTAGCGCCCGCGACAGGAAACGCCCCAAAGCGCAACGTGGACACAGCCAAATTTTTGAAGGAAAACAGAGGTGTTTTTTGCAAAGTGCCTACCTGTAGATTTTGGCCTGTAGCTCAGCCGCCAGCTAGAGAAACCTACCAAACCTGTGCATTTCTGAAACCTAGAGACCTAGGGGAATCCAAGATGGGGTGACTTGTGTGGCTCGGACCAGGTTCTGTTACCCAGAATCCTTTGCAAACCTCAAAATTTGGCTAAAAAAACACATGTTCCTCACATTTCTGTGGCAGAAAGTTCTGAAATCTGAGAGGAGCCACAAATTTCCTTCCACCCAGCGTTCCCCCATGTCTCCCGATAAAAATGATACCTCACTTGTGTGGGTAGGGCTAGTGCCCGCAACAGGAAACCACAACGTGGACACAGCCACATTTTTGAATGAAAACAGAGGTGTTTTTTGCAAAGTGCCTACCTGTAGATTTTGGCCTGTAGCTCAGCCGCCACCTAGGGAAACCTACCAAACCAGTGCATTTCTGAAAACTAGAGACCTAGGGGAATCCAAGATGGGGTGACTTGTGTGGCTCGGACCAGGTTCTGTTACCCAGAATCCTTTGCAAACCTCAGAATTTGGCTAAAAAAACACATGTTCCTCACATTTCTGTGGCAGAAAGTTCTGGAATCTGAGAGGAGCCACAAATTTCCTTCCAGCCAGCGTTCCTCCACGTCTCCCGATAAAAATGATACCTCACTTGTGTGGGTAGGCCTAGCGCCCGCGACAGGAAACGCCCCAAAGCGCAACGTGGACACAGCCAAATTTTTGAAGGAAAACAGAGGTGTTTTTTGCAAAGTGCCTACCTGTAGATTTTGGCCTGTAGCTCAGCCGCCACCTAGAGAAACCTACCAAACCTGTGCATTTCTGAAAACTAGAGACCTAGGGAAATCCAAGATGGGGTGACTTGTGTGGCTCGGACCAGGTTCTGTTACCCAGAATCCTTTGCAAACCTCAAAATTTGGCTAAAAAAACACATGTTCCTCACATTTCTGTGGCAGAAAGTTCTGGAATCTGAGAGGAGGCACAAATTTCCTTCCACCCAGCGTTCCCCCACGTCTCCCGATAAAAATGATACCTCACTTGTGTGGGTAGGCCTAGCGCCCGCGACAGGAAACGCCCCAAAGCGCAACGTGGACACAGACAAATTTTTGAAGGAAAACAGAGGTGTTTTTTGCAAAGTGCCTACCTTTAGATTTTGGCCTGTAGCTCAGCCGCCACCGAGGGAAACCTACCAAACCTGTGCATGGCTGAAAACTAGAGACCTAGCGCAATCCAAGATGGGGTGACTTGTGTGGCTCGGACCAGATTCTGTTACCCAGAATCCTTTGCAAACCTCAAAATTTGGCTAAAAAAACACATGTTCCTCACATTTCTGTGGCAGAAAGTTCTGGAATCTAAGAGGAGCCACAAATTTCCTTCCACCCAGAGTTCCCCCACGTCTCCCGATAAAAATGATACCTCACTTGTGTGGGTAGGCCTAGCGCCCGCGACAGGAAACGCCCCAAAGCGCAACGTGGACACAGCCAAATTTTTGAATGAAAACAGAGGTGTTTTTCGCAAAGTGCCTACCTGTAGATTTTGGCCTGTAGCTCAGCCGCCACCTAGGGAAACCTACCAAACCTGTGCATTTCTGAAAACTAGAGAACTAGGGGAATCCAAGATGGGGTGACTTGTGTGGCTCGGACCAGGTTCTGTTACCCAGAATCCTTTGCAAACCTCAGAATTTGGCTAAAAAAACACATGTCCCTCACATTTCTGTGGCAGAAAGTTCTGGAATCTGAGAGGAGCCACAAATTTCCTTCCACCCAGCGTTCCTCCACGTCTCCCGATAAAAATGATACCTCACTTGTGTGGGTAGGCCTAGCGCCCGCGACAGGAAATGCCCCAAAGCGCAACGTGGACACAGCCAAATTTTTGAAGGAAAACAGAGGTGTTTTTTGCAAAGTGCCTACCTGTAGATTTTGGCCTGTAGCTCAGCCGCCACCTAGAGAAACCTACCAAACCTGTGCATTTCTGAAAACTAGAGACCTAGGGGAATCCAAGATGGGGTGACTTGTGTGGCTCGGACCAGGTTCTGTTACCCAGAATCCTTTGCAAACCTCAAAATTTGGCTAAAAAAACACATGTTCCTCACATTTCTGTGGCAGAAAGTTCTGAAATCTAAGAGGAGCCACAAATTTCCTTCCACCCAGCGTTCCCCCACGTCTCCCGATAAAAATGATACCTCACTTGTGTGGGTAGGGCTAGCGCCCGCGACAGGAAACGCCCCAAAGCGCAACGTGGACACAGCCAAATTTTTGAATGAAAACAGAGGTGTTTTTCGCAAAGTGCCTACCTGTAGATTTTGGCCAGTACTCAGCCGCCACCTAGGGAAACCTACCAAACCTGTGCATTTCTGAAAACTAGAGACCTAGGGGAATCCAAGATGGGGTGACTTGTGTGGCTCGGACCAGGTTCTGTTACCCAGAATCCTTTGCAAACCTCAGAATTTGGCTAAAAAAACACATGTTCCTCACATTTCTGTGGCAGAAAGTTCTGGAATCTGAGAGGAGCCACAAATTTCCTTCCACCCAGCGTTCCTCCACGTCTCCCGATAAAAATGATACCTCACTTGTGTGGGTAGGCCTAGCGCCCGCGACAGGAAACGCCCCAAAGCGCAACGTGGACACAGCCAAATTTTTGAAGGAAAACAGAGGTGTTTTTTGCAAAGTGCCTACCTGTAGATTTTGGCCTGTAGCTCAGCCGCCAGCTAGAGAAACCTACCAAACCTGTGCATTTCTGAAACCTAGAGACCTAGGGGAATCCAAGATGGGGTGACTTGTGTGGCTCGGACCAGGTTCTGTTACCCAGAATCCTTTGCAAACCTCAAAATTTGGCTAAAAAAACACATGTTCCTCACATTTCTGTGGCAGAAAGTTCTGAAATCTGAGAGGAGCCACAAATTTCCTTCCACCCAGCGTTCCCCCATGTCTCCCGATAAAAATGATACCTCACTTGTGTGGGTAGGGCTAGTGCCCGCAACAGGAAACCACAACGTGGACACAGCCACATTTTTGAATGAAAACAGAGGTGTTTTTTGCAAAGTGCCTACCTGTAGATTTTGGCCTGTAGCTCAGCCGCCACCTAGGGAAACCTACCAAACCAGTGCATTTCTGAAAACTAGAGACCTAGGGGAATCCAAGATGGGGTGACTTGTGTGGCTCGGACCAGGTTCTGTTACCCAGAATCCTTTGCAAACCTCAGAATTTGGCTAAAAAAACACATGTTCCTCACATTTCTGTGGCAGAAAGTTCTGGAATCTGAGAGGAGCCACAAATTTCCTTCCAGCCAGCGTTCCTCCACGTCTCCCGATAAAAATGATACCTCACTTGTGTGGGTAGGCCTAGCGCCCGCGACAGGAAACGCCCCAAAGCGCAACGTGGACACAGCCAAATTTTTGAAGGAAAACAGAGGTGTTTTTTGCAAAGTGCCTACCTGTAGATTTTGGCCTGTAGCTCAGCCGCCACCTAGAGAAACCTACCAAACCTGTGCATTTCTGAAAACTAGAGACCTAGGGAAATCCAAGATGGGGTGACTTGTGTGGCTCGGACCAGGTTCTGTTACCCAGAATCCTTTGCAAACCTCAAAATTTGGCTAAAAAAACACATGTTCCTCACATTTCTGTGGCAGAAAGTTCTGAAATCTGAGAGGAGCCACAAATTTCCTTCCACCCAGCGTTCCCCCACGTCTCTCGATAAAAATGATACCTCACTTGTGTGGGTAGGGCTAGCGCCCGTGACAGGAAACACCCCAAAGCGCAACGTGGACACAGCCAAATTTTTGAATGAAAACAGAGGTGTTTTTTGCAAAGTGCCTACCTGTAGATTTTGGCCTGTAGCTCAGCCGCCACCTAGGGAAACCTACCAAACCTGTGCATTTCTGAAAACTAGAGACCTAGGGGAATCCAAGATGGGGTGACTTGTGTGGCTCGGACCAGGTTCTGTTACCCAGAATCCTTTGCAAACCTCAAAATTTGGCTAAAAAAACACATGTTCCTCACATTTCTGTGGCAGAAAGTTCTGGAATCTGAGAGGAGCCACAAATTTCCTTCCACCCAGCGTTCCCCCACGTCTCCCGATAAAAATGATACCTCACTTGTGTGGGTAGGCCTAGCGCCCGCGACAGGAAACGCCCCAAAGCGCAACTTGGACACAGCCAAATTTTTGAATGAAAACAGAGGTGTTTTTTGCAAAGTGCCTACCTGTAGATTTTGGCCTGTAGCTCAGCCGCCACCTAGGGAAACCTACCAAACCTGTGCATTTCTGAAAACTAGAGACCTAGGGGAATCCAAGATGGGGTGACTTGTGTGGCTCGGACCAGGTTCTGTTACCCAGAATCCTTTGCAAACCTCAGAATTTGGCTAAAAAAACACATGTTCCTCACATTTCTGTGGCAGAAAGTTCTGGAATCTGAGAGGAGCCACAAATTTCCTTCCACCCAGCGTTCCCCCACGTCTCCCGATAAAAATGATACCTCACTTGTGTGGGTAGGTCTAGCGCCCTCGACAGGAAACGCCCCAAATCACAACGTGGACACAGCCACATTTTTTAAGGAAAACAGAGGTGTTTTTTGCAAAGTGCCTACCTGTAGATTTTGGCCTGTAGCTCAGCTGCCACCTAGGGAAACGTACCAAACCTGTCCATTTCTGAAAACTAGAGACCTAGGGGAATCCAAGATGGGGTGACTTGTGTGGCTCGGACCAGGTTCTGTTACCCAGAATCCTTTGCAAACCTCAAAATGTGGCTAAAAAAACACATGTTCCTCACATTTCTGTGGCAGAAAGTTCTGGAATCTGAGAGGAGCCACAAATTTCCTTCCACCCAGCGTTCCCCCACGTCTCCCGATAAAAATGATTCCTCACTTGTGTGGGTAGGCCTAGCGCCCGCGACAGGAAATGCCCCAAAGCGCAACGTGGACACAGCCAAATTTTTGAAGGAAAACAGAGGTGTTTTTTGCAAAGTGCCTACCTGTAGATTTTGGCCTGTAGCTCAGCCGCCACCTAGAGAAACCTACCAAACCTGTGCATTTCTGAAAACTAGAGACCTAGGGGAATCCAAGATGGGGTGACTTGTGTGGCTCGGACCAGGTTCTGTTACCCAGAATCCTTTGCAAACCTCAAAATTTGGCTAAAAAAACACATGTTCCTCACATTTCTGTGGCAGAAAGTTCTGAAATCTAAGAGGAGCCACAAATTTCCTTCCACCCAGCGTTCCCCCACGTCTCCCGATAAAAATGATACCTCACTTGTGTGGGTAGGGCTAGCGCCCGCGACAGGAAACGCCCCAAAGCGCAACGTGGACACAGCCAAATTTTTGAATGAAAACAGAGGTGTTTTTCGCAAAGTGCCTACCTGTAGATTTTGGCCAGTACTCAGCCGCCACCTAGGGAAACCTACCAAACCTGTGCATTTCTGAAAACTAGAGACCTAGGGGAATCCAAGATGGGGTGACTTGTGTGGCTCGGACCAGGTTCTGTTACCCAGAATCCTTTGCAAACCTCAGAATTTGGCTAAAAAAACACATGTTCCTCACATTTCTGTGGCAGAAAGTTCTGGAATCTGAGAGGAGCCACAAATTTCCTTCCACCCAGCGTTCCTCCACGTCTCCCGATAAAAATGATACCTCACTTGTGTGGGTAGGCCTAGCGCCCGCGACAGGAAACGCCCCAAAGCGCAACGTGGACACAGCCAAATTTTTGAAGGAAAACAGAGGTGTTTTTTGCAAAGTGCCTACCTGTAGATTTTGGCCTGTAGCTCAGCCGCCAGCTAGAGAAACCTACCAAACCTGTGCATTTCTGAAACCTAGAGACCTAGGGGAATCCAAGATGGGGTGACTTGTGTGGCTCGGACCAGGTTCTGTTACCCAGAATCCTTTGCAAACCTCAAAATTTGGCTAAAAAAACACATGTTCCTCACATTTCTGTGGCAGAAAGTTCTGAAATCTGAGAGGAGCCACAAATTTCCTTCCACCCAGCGTTCCCCCATGTCTCCCGATAAAAATGATACCTCACTTGTGTGGGTAGGGCTAGTGCCCGCAACAGGAAACCACAACGTGGACACAGCCACATTTTTGAATGAAAACAGAGGTGTTTTTTGCAAAGTGCCTACCTGTAGATTTTGGCCTGTAGCTCAGCCGCCACCTAGGGAAACCTACCAAACCAGTGCATTTCTGAAAACTAGAGACCTAGGGGAATCCAAGATGGGGTGACTTGTGTGGCTCGGACCAGGTTCTGTTACCCAGAATCCTTTGCAAACCTCAGAATTTGGCTAAAAAAACACATGTTCCTCACATTTCTGTGGCAGAAAGTTCTGGAATCTGAGAGGAGCCACAAATTTCCTTCCAGCCAGCGTTCCTCCACGTCTCCCGATAAAAATGATACCTCACTTGTGTGGGTAGGCCTAGCGCCCGCGACAGGAAACGCCCCAAAGCGCAACGTGGACACAGCCAAATTTTTGAAGGAAAACAGAGGTGTTTTTTGCAAAGTGCCTACCTGTAGATTTTGGCCTGTAGCTCAGCCGCCACCTAGAGAAACCTACCAAACCTGTGCATTTCTGAAAACTAGAGACCTAGGGAAATCCAAGATGGGGTGACTTGTGTGGCTCGGACCAGGTTCTGTTACCCAGAATCCTTTGCAAACCTCAAAATTTGGCTAAAAAAACACATGTTCCTCACATTTCTGTGGCAGAAAGTTCTGAAATCTGAGAGGAGCCACAAATTTCCTTCCACCCAGCGTTCCCCCACGTCTCTCGATAAAAATGATACCTCACTTGTGTGGGTAGGGCTAGCGCCCGTGACAGGAAACACCCCAAAGCGCAACGTGGACACAGCCAAATTTTTGAATGAAAACAGAGGTGTTTTTTGCAAAGTGCCTACCTGTAGATTTTGGCCTGTAGCTCAGCCGCCACCTAGGGAAACCTACCAAACCTGTGCATTTCTGAAAACTAGAGACCTAGGGGAATCCAAGATGGGGTGACTTGTGTGGCTCGGACCAGGTTCTGTTACCCAGAATCCTTTGCAAACCTCAAAATTTGGCTAAAAAAACACATGTTCCTCACATTTCTGTGGCAGAAAGTTCTGGAATCTGAGAGGAGCCACAAATTTCCTTCCACCCAGCGTTCCCCCACGTCTCCCGATAAAAATGATACCTCACTTGTGTGGGTAGGCCTAGCGCCCGCGACAGGAAACGCCCCAAAGCGCAACTTGGACACAGCCAAATTTTTGAATGAAAACAGAGGTGTTTTTTGCAAAGTGCCTACCTGTAGATTTTGGCCTGTAGCTCAGCCGCCACCTAGGGAAACCTACCAAACCTGTGCATTTCTGAAAACTAGAGACCTAGGGGAATCCAAGATGGGGTGACTTGTGTGGCTCGGACCAGGTTCTGTTACCCAGAATCCTTTGCAAACCTCAGAATTTGGCTAAAAAAACACATGTTCCTCACATTTCTGTGGCAGAAAGTTCTGGAATCTGAGAGGAGCCACAAATTTCCTTCCACCCAGCGTTCCCCCACGTCTCCCGATAAAAATGATACCTCACTTGTGTGGGTAGGTCTAGCGCCCTCGACAGGAAACGCCCCAAATCACAACGTGGACACAGCCACATTTTTTAAGGAAAACAGAGGTGTTTTTTGCAAAGTGCCTACCTGTAGATTTTGGCCTGTAGCTCAGCTGCCACCTAGGGAAACGTACCAAACCTGTCCATTTCTGAAAACTAGAGACCTAGGGGAATCCAAGATGGGGTGACTTGTGTGGCTCGGACCAGGTTCTGTTACCCAGAATCCTTTGCAAACCTCAAAATGTGGCTAAAAAAACACATGTTCCTCACATTTCTGTGGCAGAAAGTTCTGGAATCTGAGAGGAGCCACAAATTTCCTTCCACCCAGCGTTCCCCCACGTCTCCCGATAAAAATGATTCCTCACTTGTGTGGGTAGGCCTAGCGCCCGCGACAGGAAACGCCCCAAAGCGCAACGTGGTCACAGCCAAATTTTTTAAGGAAAACAGAGGTGTTTTTTGCAAAGTGCCTACCTGTAGATTTTGGCCTGTAGCTCAGCCGCCACCTAGGGAAACCTACCAAACCTGTGCATTTCTGAAAACTAGAGACCTAGGGGAATCCAAGATGGGGTGACTTGTGTGGCTTGGACCAGGTTCTGTTACCCAGAATCCTTTGCAAACCTCAAAATTTGGCTAAAAAAACACTTGTTCCTCACATTTCTGTGGCAGAAAGTTCTGGAATCTGAGATGAGCCACAAATTTCCTTCCACCCAGCGTTCCCCCACGTCTCCCGATAAAAATGATACCTCACTTGTGTGGGTTGGCCTAGCGCCCGCGACAGAAAACGCCCCAAAGCGCAACGTGGACACAGCCAAATTTTTGAAGGAAAACAGAGGTGTTTTTTGCAAAGTGCCTACCTGTAGATTTTGGCCTGTAGCTCAGCCACCACCTAGGGAAACCTACCAAACCTGTGCATTTCTGAAAACTAGAGACCTAGGGGAATCCAAGATGGGGTGACTTGTGTGGCTTGGACCAGGTTCTGTTACCCAGAATCCTTTGCAAACCTCAAAATTTGGCTAAAAAAACACATGTTCCTCACATTTCTGTGGCAGAAAGTTCTGGAATCTGAGATGAGCCACAAATTTCCTTCCACCCAGCGTTCCCCCACGTCTCCCGATAAAAATGATACCTCACTTGTGTGGGTAGGCCTAGCGCCCGCGACAGAAAACGCCCCAAAGCGCAACGTGGACACAGCCAAATTTTTTAAGGAAAACAGAGGTGTTTTTTGCAAAGTGCCTACCTGAAGATTTTGGCCTGTAGCTCAGCCGCCACCTAGGGAAACCTACCAAACCTGTGCATTTCTACAAAACTAGAGACCTAGGGGAATCCAAGATGGGGTGACTTGTGTGGCTCAGACCAGGTTCTGTTACCCAGAATCCTTTGCAAACCTCAGAATTTGGCTAAAAAAACACATGTTTCTCACATTTCTGTGGCAGAAAGTTCTGGAATCTGAGAGGAGCCACAAATTTCCTTCCACCCAGCGTTCCCCCACGTCTCCCGATAAAAATGATACCTCACTTGTGTGGGTAGGCCTAGCGCCCGCGACAGGAAACGCCCCAAATCGCAACGTGGACACAGCCAAATTTTTTAAGGAAAACAGAGGTGTTTTTTGCAAAGTGCCTACCTGTAGATTTTGGCCTGTAGCTCAGCCGCCACCTAGGGAAACCTACTAAACCTGTGCATTTCTGAAAACTAGAGACCTAGGGGAATCCAAGATGGGGTGACTTGTGTGGCTCGGACCAGGTTCTGTTACCCAGAATCCTTTGCAAACCTCAAAATTTGGCTAAAAAAACACATGTTCCTCACATTTCTGTGGCAGAAAGTTCTGGAATCTGAGAGGAGCCACAAGTTTCCTTCCACCCAGCGTTTCCCCACGTCTCCCGATAAAAATGATACCTCACTTGTGTGGGTAGGCCTAGCGCCCGCGACAGGAAACGCCCCAAAGCGCAACGTGGACACAGCCAAATTTTTGAAGGAAAACAGAGGTGTTTTTTGCAAAGTGCCTACCTGTAGATTTTGGCCTGTAGCTCAGCCGCCACCTAGGGAAACCTACCAAACCTGTGCATTTCTGAAAACTAGAGACCTAGGGGAATCCAAGATGGGGTGACTTGTGTGGCTCGGACCAGGTTCTGTTACCCAGAATCCTTTGCAAACCTCAAAATTTGGCTAAAAAAACACATGTTCCTCACATTTCTGTGGCAGAAAGTTCTGAAATCTGAGAGGAGCCACAAATTTCCTTCCACCCAGCGTTCCCCCACGTCTCCCGATAAAAATGATACCTCACTTGTGTGGGTAGGGCTAGCGCCCGTGACAGGAAACACCCCAAAGCGCAACGTGGACACAGCCAAATTTTTGAATGAAAACAGAGGTGTTTTTTGCAAAGTGCCTACCTGTAGATTTTGGCCTGTAGCTCAGCCGCCACCTAGGGAAACCTACCAAACCTGTGCATTTCTGAAAACTAGAGACCTAGGGGAATCCAAGATGGGGTGACTTGTGTGGCTCGGACCAGGTTCTGTTACCCAGAATCCTTTGCAAACCTCAAAATTTGGCTAAAAAAACACATGTTCCTCACATTTCTGTGGCAGAAAGTTCTGGAATCTGAGAGGAGCCACAAATTTCCTTCCACCCAGCGTTCCCCCACGTCTCCCGATAAAAATGATACCTCACTTGTGTGGGTAGGCCTAGCGCCCGCGACAGGAAACGCCCCAAAGCGCAACGTGGACACAGCCAAATTTTTGAATGAAAACAGAGGTGTTTTTTGCAAAGTGCCTACCTGTAGATTTTGGCCTGTAGCTCAGCCGCCACCTAGGGAAACCTACCAAACCTGTGCATTTCTGAAAACTAGAGACCTAGGGGAATCCAAGATGGGGTGACTTGTGTGGCTCGGACCAGGTTCTGTTACCCAGAATCCTTTGCAAACCTCAGAATTTGGCTAAAAAAACACATGTTCCTCACATTTCTGTGGCAGAAAGTTCTGGAATCTGAGAGGAGCCACAAATTTCCTTCCACCCAGCGTTCCCCCACGTCTCCCGATAAAAATGATACCTCACTTGTGTGGGTAGGTCTAGCGCCCTCGACAGGAAACGCCCCAAATCACAACGTGGACACAGCCACATTTTTTAAGGAAAACAGAGGTGTTTTTGCAAAGTGCCTACCTGTAGATTTTGGCCTGTAGCTCAGCTGCCACCTAGGGAAACGTACCAAACCTGTCCATTTCTGAAAACTAGAGACCTAGGGGAATCCAAGATGGGGTGACTTGTGTGGCTCGGACCAGGTTCTGTTACCCAGAATCCTTTGCAAACCTCAAAATGTGGCTAAAAAAACACATGTTCCTCACATTTCTGTGGCAGAAAGTTCTGGAATCTGAGAGGAGCCACAAATTTCCTTCCACCCAGCGTTCCCCCACGTCTCCCGATAAAAATGATTCCTCACTTGTGTGGGTAGGCCTAGCGCCCGCGACAGGAAACGCCCCAAAGCGCAACGTGGTCACAGCCAAATTTTTTAAGGAAAACAGAGGTGTTTTTTGCAAAGTGCCTACCTGTAGATTTTGGCCTGTAGCTCAGCCGCCACCTAGGGAAACCTACCAAACCTGTGCATTTCTGAAAACTAGAGACCTAGGGGAATCCAAGATGGGGTGACTTGTGTGGCTTGGACCAGGTTCTGTTACCCAGAATCCTTTGCAAACCTCAAAATTTGGCTAAAAAAACACTTGTTCCTCACATTTCTGTGGCAGAAAGTTCTGGAATCTGAGATGAGCCACAAATTTCCTTCCACCCAGCGTTCCCCCACGTCTCCCGATAAAAATGATACCTCACTTGTGTGGGTTGGCCTAGCGCCCGCGACAGAAAACGCCCCAAAGCGCAACGTGGACACAGCCAAATTTTTGAAGGAAAACAGAGGTGTTTTTTGCAAAGTGCCTACCTGTAGATTTTGGCCTGTAGCTCAGCCACCACCTAGGGAAACCTACCAAACCTGTGCATTTCTGAAAACTAGAGACCTAGGGGAATCCAAGATGGGGTGACTTGTGTGGCTTGGACCAGGTTCTGTTACCCAGAATCCTTTGCAAACCTCAAAATTTGGCTAAAAAAACACATGTTCCTCACATTTCTGTGGCAGAAAGTTCTGGAATCTGAGATGAGCCACAAATTTCCTTCCACCCAGCGTTCCCCCACGTCTCCCGATAAAAATGATACCTCACTTGTGTGGGTAGGCCTAGCGCCCGCGACAGAAAACGCCCCAAAGCGCAACGTGGACACAGCCAAATTTTTTAAGGAAAACAGAGGTGTTTTTTGCAAAGTGCCTACCTGAAGATTTTGGCCTGTAGCTCAGCCGCCACCTAGGGAAACCTACCAAACCTGTGCATTTCTACAAAACTAGAGACCTAGGGGAATCCAAGATGGGGTGACTTGTGTGGCTCAGACCAGGTTCTGTTACCCAGAATCCTTTGCAAACCTCAGAATTTGGCTAAAAAAACACATGTTTCTCACATTTCTGTGGCAGAAAGTTCTGGAATCTGAGAGGAGCCACAAATTTCCTTCCACCCAGCGTTCCCCCACGTCTCCCGATAAAAATGATACCTCACTTGTGTGGGTAGGCCTAGCGCCCGCGACAGGAAACGCCCCAAATCGCAACGTGGACACAGCCAAATTTTTTAAGGAAAACAGAGGTGTTTTTTGCAAAGTGCCTACCTGTAGATTTTGGCCTGTAGCTCAGCCGCCACCTAGGGAAACCTACTAAACCTGTGCATTTCTGAAAACTAGAGACCTAGGGGAATCCAAGATGGGGTGACTTGTGTGGCTCGGACCAGGTTCTGTTACCCAGAATCCTTTGCAAACCTCAAAATTTGGCTAAAAAAAAACATGTTCCTCACATTTCTGTGGCAGAAAGTTCTGGAATCTGAGAGGAGCCACAAGTTTCCTTCCACCCAGCGTTTCCCCACGTCTCCCGATAAAAATGATACCTCACTTGTGTGGGTAGGCCTAGCGCCCGCGACAGGAAACGCCCCAAAGCGCAACGTGGACACAGCCAAATTTTTGAAGGAAAACAGAGGTGTTTTTTGCAAAGTGCCTACCTGTAGATTTTGGCCTGTAGCTCAGCCGCCACCTAGGGAAACCTACCAAACCTGTGCATTTCTGAAAACTAGAGACCTAGGGGAATCCAAGATGGGGTGACTTGTGTGGCTCGGACCAGGTTCTGTTACCCAGAATCCTTTGCAAACCTCAAAATTTGGCTAAAAAAACACATGTTCCTCACATTTCTGTGGCAGAAAGTTCTGGAATCTGAGAGGAGGCACAAATTTCCTTCCACCCAGCGTTCCCCCACGTCTCCCGATAAAAATGATACCTCACTTGTGTGGGTAGGCCTAGCGCCCGCGACAGGAAACGCCCCAAAGCGCAACGTGGACAGAGACAAATTTTTGAAGGAAAACAGAGGTGTTTTTTGCAAAGTGCCTACCTTTAGATTTTGGCCTGTAGCTCAGCCGCCACCTAGGGAAACCTACCAAACCTGTGCATGGCTGAAAACTAGAGACCTAGGGCAATCCAAGATGGGGTGACTTGTGTGGCTCGGACCAGATTCTGTTACCCAGAATCCTTTGCAAACCTCAAAATTTGGCTAAAAAAACACATGTTCCTCACATTTCTGTGGCAGAAAGTTCTGGAATCTGAGAGGAGCCACAAATTTCCTTCCACCCAGAGTTCCCCCACGTCTCCCGATAAAAATGATACCTCACTTGTGTGGGTAGGCCTAGCCCCCGCGACAGGAAACGCCCCAAAGCGCAACGTGGACACAGCCAAATTTTTGAATGAAAACAGAGGTGTTTTTCGCAAAGTGCCTACCTGTAGATTTTGGCCTGTAGCTCAGCCGCCACCTAGGGAAACCTACCAAACCTGTGCATTTCTGAAAACTAGAGACCTAGGGGAATCCAAGATGGGGTGACTTGTGTGGCTCGGACCAGGTTCTGTTACCCAGAATCCTTTGCAAACCTCAGAATTTGGCTAAAAAAACACATGTTCCTCACATTTCTGTGGCAGAAAGTTCTGGAATCTGAGAGGAGCCACAAATTTCCTTCCACCCAGCGTTCCTCCACGTCTCCCGATAAAAATGATACCTCACTTGTGTGGGTAGGCCTAGCGCCCGCGACAGGAAACGCCCCAAAGCGCAACGTGGACACAGCCACATTTTTGAAGGAAAACAGAGGTGTTTTTTGCAAAGTGCCTACCTGTAGATTTTGGCCTGTAGCTCAGCCGCCACCTAGAGAAACCTACCAAACCTGTGCATTTCTGAAAACTAGAGACCTAGGGGAATACAAGATGGGGTGACTTGTGTGGCTCGGACCAGGTTCTGTTACCCAGAATCCTTTGCAAACATCAGAATTTGGCTAAAAAAACACATGTTCCTCACATTTCTGTGGCAGAAAGTTCTGGAATCTGAGAGGAGCCACAAATTTCCTTCCACCCAGCGTTCCTCCATGTCTCCCGATAAAAATGATACCTCACTTGTGTGGGTAGGCCTAGCGCCCGCGACAGGAAACGCCCCAAAGCGCAACGTGGACACAGACAAATTTTTGAAGGAAAACAGAGGTGTTTTTTGCAAAGTGCCTAACTGTAGATTTTGGCCTGTAGCTCAGCCGCCACCTAGAGAAACCTACCAAACCTGTGCATTTCTGAAAACTAGAGACCATGGGGAATCCAAGATGGGGTGACTTGTGTGGCTCGGACCAGGTTCTGTTACCCAGAATCCTTTGCAAACCTCAAAATTTGGCTAAAAAAACACATGTTCCTCACATTTCTGTGGCAGAAAGTTTTGAAATCTGAGAGGAGCCACGAATTTCCTTCCACCCAGCGTTCCCCCACGTCTCCCGATAAAAATGATACCTCACTTGTGTGGGTAGGGCTAGCGCCCGCGACAGGAAACGCCCCAAAGCGCAACGTGGACACAGCCAAATTTTTGAATGAAAACAGAGGTGTTTTTTGCAAAGTGCCTACCTGTAGATTTTGGCCTGTAGCTCAGCCGCCACCTAGGGAAACCTACCAAACCTGTGCATTTCTGAAAACTAGAGACCTAGGGGAATCCAAGATGGGGTGACTTGTGTGGGCTCGGACCAGGTTCTGTTACCCAGAATCCTTTGCAAACCTCAGAATTTGGCTAAAAAAACACATGTTCCTCACATTTCTGTGGCAGAGAAAGTTCTGGAATCTGAGAGGAGCCACAAATTTCCTTCCACCCAGCGTTCCTCCACGCCTCCCGATAAAAATGATACCCTCACTTGTTTGGGTAGGCCTAGCGCCCGCGACAGGAAACGCCCCAAAGCGCAACGTAGACACAGCCAAATTTTTGAAGGAAAACAGAGGTGTTTTTTGCAAAGTGCCTACCTGTAGATTTTGGCCTGTAGCTCAGCCGCCACCTAGGGGAAACCTACCAAACCTGTGCATTTCTGAAAACTAGAGACCTAGGGGGAATCCAAGATGGGGGTGACTTGTGTGGCTCGGACCCAGGTTCTGTTACCCAGAATCCTTTGCAAACCTCAGAATTTGGCAATAAAAAACACATGTTCCTCACATTTCTGTGGCAGAAAGTTCTTGAATCTGAGAGGAGCCACAAATTTCCTTCCACCCAGCGTTCCCCCACGTCTCCCGATAAAAATGATACCTCACTTGTGTGGGTAGGTCTAGCGCCCGCGACAGGAAACGCCCCAAATCACAACGTGGACACAGCCACATTTTTTAAGGGAAAACAAAGGTGTTATTTGCAAAGTGCCTACCTGTAGATTGGCCTGTAGCTCAGCCGCCACCTAGGGAAACGTACCAAACCTGTCCATTTCTGAAAACTAGAGACCTAGGGGAATCCAAGATGGGGTGACTTGTGTGGCTCGGACCAGGTTCTGTTA